>NC_071301.1:11082500-11154766 GCF_027563975.2 Plodia interpunctella
GTCGTAGAAAAGATGCTGTGCAGCGAAAGGTGTTGGGATGCGGTGGCTTCCTTCTGCGAGGCTGTCATGTCGCAGAAGGAGGCCGCCGAGAGGGAGCGTGAGGCGCAAGCCAACGCCCCTCTGAACAGGAGAGGCAGACGTGGCAGGCGGCGGGCACGTTTCGCCCGTCGTCTGCTACGGTGAGGACGCCTGGCGAGGCAGAACCGGGGGGCGTCGTGGTGAAATGTCCGCGATCCCATGGCGCCCCCACTAACGGTCGGATGGAAAACGCCGCAGGAGGTTTTAGTGGGTAGTCCGGGCCGGCAGCGGCCTGGGAGCCCCACACTCCGGGGGAGATGTTTTTCCCCTGGGTCGCCCGTAAATGGGTTTCCTCCTGCGAGAACAAAAAAAAAAAAAAAAAAAAAAAAAAAAAAAAAAAAAAAAAAAAAAAAAAAAAAAAAAAAAAAAAAAAAGTTAGGTTAGGTTAGGTTAGGTTAGGTTAGGTTAGGTTAGGTTAGGTTAGGTTAGGTTAGGTTAGGTTAGGTTAGGTTAGGTTAGGTTAGGTTAGGTTAGGTTAGGTTAGGTTAGGTTAGGTTAGGTTAGGTTAGGTTAGGTTAGGTTAGGTTAGGTTAGGTTAGGTTAGGTTAGGTTAGGTTAGGTTAGGTTAGGTTAGGTTAGGTTAGGTTAGGTTAGGTTAGGTTAGGTTAGGTTTAGGTTAGGTTAGGTTAGGTTAGGTTAGGTTAGGTTAGGTTAGGTTAGGTTAGGTTAGGTTAGGTTAGGTTAGGTTAGGTTAGGTTAGGTTAGGTTAGGTTAGGTTAGGTTAGGTTAGGTTAGGTTAGGTTAGGTTAGGTTAGGTTAGGTTAGGTTAGGTTAGGTTAGGTTAGGTTAGGTTAGGTTAGGTTAGGTTAGGTTAGGTTAGGTTAGGTTAGGTTAGGTTAGGTTAGGTTAGGTTAGGTTAGGTTAGGTTAGGTTAGGTTAGGTTAGGTTAGGTTAGGTTAGGTTAGGTTAGGTTAGGTTAGGTTAGGTTAGGTTAGGTTAGGTTAGGTTAGGTTAGGTTAGGTTAGGTTAGGTTAGGTTAGGTTAGGTTAGGTTAGGTTAGGTTAGGTTAGGTTAGGTTAGGTTAGGTTAGGTTAGGTTAGGTTAGGTTAGGTTAGGTTAGGTTAGGTTAGGTTAGGTTAGGTTAGGTTAGGTTAGGTTAGGTTAGGTTAGGTTAGGTTAGGTTAGGTTAGGTTAGGTTAGGTTAGGTTAGGTTAGGTTAGGTTAGGTTAGGTTAGGTTAGGTTAGGTTAGGTTAGGTTAGGTTAGGTTAGGTTAGGTTAGGTTAGGTTAGGTTAGGTTAGGTTAGGTTAGGTTAGGTTAGGTTAGGTTAGGTTAGGTTAGGTTAGGTTAGGTTAGGTTAGGTTAGGTTAGGTTAGGTTAGGTTACTCTCACGAGATGTGTGTTAGGTTAGGTTAGGTTAGGTTAGGTTAGGTTAGGTTAGGTTAGGTTAGGTTCCCCTGAACGGGAGTCCACCACGGCGAGCGTGCCACCGGTGACGGATGAGGAATTTGACTGGGGACTGAAGCGACTGGAGGGCCGTAGAAAGGCCCCTGGTCCGGATGGAGTCCCTGGTCAGATACTCCCGGTGGCGGCGAAACACATTGGGAGCCGCCTTAGAGAACTGTTCGACGACTGCTTGTCGACGGGGCGGTTCCCAAAGCCGTGGAAAGAAGGCCGGCTAGTCCTTATAAGGAAAGAAGGCCGGCCTGAGGACTCTCCTTCGGGGTGGAGGCCCCTCCTGATGCTGGACGAGACGGGGAAGATGCTGGAGCGCATTGTCGCAGCCCGAATCGTCCAGCATCTGGACAACGTGGGGCCCAATGTGTCGGACCGCCAATATGGCTTCAGGAAAGGGCGGTCCACCATTGATGCCATCGGGGCCTTGAGGGCGTTCTCGGAGGAAGCAATTGAGGAAGGGGGAGGGGCCGTTGGCGTGTCACTCGATATAGCAAACGCCTTCGGCTCCCTCCCTTACGAAGTGATAGAGGAGGCGCTCCGGTATCACGGAGTGCCCCTCTATCTAAGGAACCTCGTAGGGCACTACCTAACAGGAAGGGTGGTGCTCTACGAGGACAGGGATGGGCAGAAAGCGAGGGCGATGACCTGTGGCGTTCCCCAGGGGTCGGTATTAGGTCCCCTGCTGTGGAACGTCGGTTTCGACTGGGCCATCCGCGCGGCCCTACTCCCCCGGACAATAGTCATCTGCTATGCAGATGACACAATGGTGGCTGTCCGGGGGGAGCAATTGGAGAGCACCCTTAGGGCCGCGGCGGTCGCGGCAGACCTGATGGTCACGCGCATCAGGATGCTGGGACTGAGGGTGGCCCTCAGTAAATGCGAGGTCATCGCCTTCGGCAGGAAAAGGAAATGGAGACCGCCCTCGAACGAGAGTATTCCCATTGGCGGGGAGAGAGTCCAGGTGAAGCCGCACATGAAGTACCTGGGCATCATCCTGGACTCACGCTGGGACTTCGGGGAGCATTTCCGTCAACTGGCTCCCCGAGTAATCAGTGCGGCGTCGGCGATGAGCCGGCTGCTGCCCAATGTCGGAGGGCCTGGTGCCTCGTGCCGTCATCTGTATGCGGGAGTTACCCGCAGCATGGCGTTGTACGGGGCACCGATTTGGTCGGATAGGCTCTCCGCGGCCAATAAGGCCCGGCTGCGTAGGCCACAGAGAGTGGTGGCCAATCGCATCGCCCGGGCCTATGTGACGGTGGCTTGGGCGGCAGCTTGCGCCCTAGCCGGAACCCCGCCATGGGAACTGGAAGCCCAGGTCCAGACAGAGGTGTACCGGGAGCGAGCCAGGTGCAGGTTGCTGCAAATTAGGCTTGCTCCCAGGGAAATGAGGGCGGTCAGGCAGCTGGCCGTGGACAGACTGCTCGAGCGATGGAAAGTTGAGCTGGAAAACTCCCCATATGGCGTGAGAACCATTGGGGCGCTCCTCCCATCGCTCGTAGACTGGGTCGGAAGAGGACACGGTCAGCTGACCTTTAGGATGACGCAGGTAATGACCGGACACGGGTGCTTCGGTCATTACCTGCATAGGATCGGAAGAGAGGAGAGCGCGGTCTGCCATGGGTGTGGGGAGCCGGATGATACGGCCCAGCACACTCTGGCAGACTGTGAAAGATGGGCTGAGGAAAGAGTGGAGCTTTACGTGGAGCTGGGAGGAGTCGACCTTGCGCTGCACAGTGTCGTGGAAAAGATGCTGTGCAGCGAAAGGTGCTGGGATGCGGTGGCTTCCTTCTGCGAGGCTGTCATGTCGCAGAAGGAGGCTGCCGAGAGGGAGCGGGAGGCGCAAGCCGACGCCCCTCTGAACAGGAGAGGCAGAGGTGGCAGGCGGCGGGCACGTTACGCCCGTCGTCTGCTACGATGAGGACGCCTGGCGAGGCAGAACCGGGGGGCGTCGTGGTGAAATGTCCGCGATCCCATGACGCCCTCATCAACGGTTGGTTGGAAAACGCCGCAGGAGGTTTTAGTGGGTAGTCTGGGCCGGCAGCGGCCTGGGAGCCCCACACTCCGGGGGAGATGCTCTTCCCCTGGGTCGCCCGTAAATGGGTTTCCTCCTGCGAGAACAAAAAAAAAAAAAAAAAAAAAAAAAAAAAAAAAAAAAAAAAAAAAAAAAAAAAAAGGTTAGGTTAGGTTAGGTTAGGTTAGGTTAGGTTAGGTTAGGTTAGGTTAGGTTAGGTTAGGTTAGGTTAGGTTAGGTTAGGTTAGGTTAGGTTAGGTTAGGTTAGGTTAGGTTAGGTTAGGTTAGGTTAGGTTAGGTTAGGTTAGGTTAGGTTAGGTTAGGTTAGGTTAGGTTAGGTTAGGTTAGGTTAGGTTAGGTTAGGTTAGGTTAGGTTAGGTTAGGTTAGGTTAGGTTAGGTTAGGTTAGGTTAGGTTAGGTTAGGTTAGGTTAGGTTAGGTTAGGTTAGGTTAGGTTAGGTTAGGTTAGGTTAGGTTAGGTTAGGTTAGGTTAGGTTAGGTTAGGTTAGGTTAGGTTAGGTTAGGTTAGGTTAGGTTAGGTTAGGTTAGGTTAGGTTAGGTTAGGTTAGGTTAGGTTAGGTTAGGTTAGGTTAGGTTAGGTTAGGTTAGGTTAGGTTAGGTTAGGTTAGGTTAGGTTAGGTTAGGTTAGGTTAGGTTAGGTTAGGTTAGGTTAGGTTAGGTTAGGTTAGGTTAGGTTAGGTTAGGTTAGGTTAGGTTAGGTTAGGTTAGGTTAGGTTAGGTTAGGTTAGGTTAGGTTAGGTTAGGTTAGGTTAGGTTAGGTTAGGTTAGGTTAGGTTAGGTTAGGTTAGGTTAGGTTAGGTTAGGTTAGGTTAGGTTAGGTTAGGTTAGGTTAGGTTAGGTTAGGTTAGGTTAGGTTAGGTTGGGGTGCTACTGTCAGGAAACCTCCACGTTGGCTCGATGATTTGAAGGTTTGCTTCTGTCACTTGATCTTTGATTCGGTGATAGCGGCGGCTGACAAGTTATTGGGCTGGTGCACCCTGGGCGACGGTTAATAACTCCCCGTTTAGGGGTCTTGTTAGCCGTTGGCAAATGTCCTGGCAACTGGTGGTGGGTTACCCATGTCGGGTAACCCAGGTTGGAGAGCCAATTGGCTCAGTGGCTGTGAGAGAAGGGGGCTAAGCCCTCTACTCTTACAGCCGTGGTAGGGGTCGCGGGGGAAGAGGAGGGGTTGGTATTACGGTGCGCCGCTCTCCCTATCCTCCGCGACCAGGCGCGGCCATGGCGCAAACATGGTGATCGGTGGGGCCGCAGAGGAGGAGGACTGCCGGTATTACGGTGCGCCGCTGTCCCTATCCTCTGCGGCCGAATGAGGCGCGGCCATGGCGCAGGCATGGTGGTCGGTGGGGCCGCAGAGGAGGAGGACTGCCGGTATTACGGTGCGCCGCTGTCCCTATCCTCTGCGGCCGAATAAGACGGAGAGCCGCTGCCTCCGGTCTGCTTCCGGACTGGATGGCGTGCGGCTCGCCTTGGTGGTTGGGGGCGCGCCTGCGGGCGCCCCCCCTGAATCGGTGGGACAGAGGTCCCACCCGGCGGCAGGGGTCCTCCAGATGTCGGAGGGCCCCTGAGAGTGGAGAGTCCGGTCTCTGGTGAAAGAGACCGGCCAGTCGCTGAGGCGCCTTGTGCTAGTTAGATCCGAGGCGCCTCTTTGTAAAGCGGCCGATGGCATCCGCAGGGGTTTAGTGGGTAGTCTGGGCCGATTAGCTGCCCAGGAGTCCCACACTCAGTGCGTAAATGCATTCCCCTGCGAAAACAAAAAAAAAAAAAAAAAAGGTTAGGTTAGGTTAGGTTAGGTTAGGTTAGGTTAGGTTAGGTTAGGTTAGGTTAGGTTAGGTTAGGTTAGGTTAGGTTAGGTTAGGTTAGGTTAGGTTAGGTTAGGTTAGGTTAGGTTAGGTTAGGTTAGGTTAGGTTAGGTTAGGTTAGGTTAGGTTAGGTTAGGTTAGGTTAGGTTAGGTTAGGTTAGGTTAGGTTAGGTTAGGTTAGGTTAGGTTAGGTTAGGTTAGGTTAGGTTCCCCCCGACGGGTTCCCATCTTGTCGCGATGGTGGGGCTTAGTAACCGGGGGGGCTGGTCTGACACAACCAGCCACCCCGGTGAACCAAGAGGAACCCAAGGCCCAGAGACTTTGGTGGGTGCTCTGGGCCTGGTGGACGGTCCCCTCAGTAGTACTGCCATTGGCTGGTGACCCGCCACCAGCCTTTGGATGTGGAAACTAGAGGGGACCAGAGGTGGGGTCGCGGGGGTTTGTCCTCCGCGACCACAGCGCGGCCGTGGCGCTGAACACGGTGTGGTGGGGCCGCAGGGGAAGAGGAGAGTCGGTATGTCTCTCGACGATCCCCCTGTCCTCTGCGGCCGAAGGGTGGCTGCCTCTGTATCGGGTGCAATGTGTGGGTGTCACCTGCCTATCACCTCTTGCGCCCGTACAGAGGCAGACTTGGGTGCCCTGTGGCACCCAAGATTTTGTGTGTGTTGTGATCGCTGGTCCCTTCAGGACCAGCGGTCGGTGATGCCCGCTCCCCCCGTCAGCTTTCTGACTGGTGTGCGGAGTGGGCTTGATGGTCCGCGCCACGCTCGCGTGGCGTAAGGGGCGGGTGGTTAGCACTTGTGCTTGCTGCCCGCCCAGGTCGGGGCCGAAAGGCCGGCCGGGGGGGCGTCGCGGTCGAATGCCTAGCGACCCCGTGACGTCCCCCATAACGGCAGCGTGAAAACGCCCCAGGGGTTTAGTGGGTAGGCTGGGCCGACTAGCGGCCCAGGAGTCCCACACTCAGTGCGTAACAAGCATTCCCCTGGGTAAACAAAAAAAAAAAAACAAAAAAAAAAAAAAAAAAGGTTAGGTTAGGTTAGGTTAGGTTAGGTTAGGTTAGGTTAGGTTAGGTTAGGTTAGGTTAGGTTAGGTTAGGTTAGGTTAGGTTAGGTTAGGTTAGGTTAGGTTAGGTTAGGTTAGGTTAGGTTAGGTTAGGTTAGGTTAGGTTAGGTTAGGTTAGGTTAGGTTAGGTTAGGTTAGGTTAGGTTAGGTTAGGTTTTTTTTTTTTTTTTTTGAAATATTAGGAATAGTGGCTTGATTTGGGCACAATTTTACATAAATCACTAAGTTTAGATGCACGTTTTTCTTTGCTATTTGATACAAAGTTGCGTGCATCTATCTGTGTTATGTTAGGAGGGGAGGAGGTTTTTGGGAGAAATGACAGATTTTAGAGATTTATGTCCCATTGATGGTTTTGAGATTGTAGACGATATTGTCTACCAATTTCAAGAATGTCGTTGTCGTTTCCTCTTTATTTGAGGTCTGGATCAGGTCAAATTCGTCGATTTTATTGCGTAGACACGCCGTGACGTAGTCATGGCGTGTCTTGTCGAATATAGGGCACTCTCTTAGAAGGTGTGGTATATCTTGGGCTGTAGTGCCATCGCAAGGGCATTTGTCGTCATCAATGATTTTAAATTTGGAGAGGTAAGTTTTGTGGAATCCGTGGCCAGTTAGAATCTGAGTGAGAGAGAAGGAAATTTTAAAGACGCTTAGAGCGGAAGGGATGTGATAGATGAGCGGGAAGAAGGCTTTGGTGGTGGCTCCCTGTGTGGTCGACTGGTACTCCGCCTGCCAAGCCTGTAGCGTTTTCGCTTTCAGGAGTCGCTTGGCGTGGGACAGTGGGAAGAAATTGACCTCGGACGCGGTCTTTTTGGAGGCCGCCGCTTTGGCTGCCGCGTCGTGAGCCGTCGTCCACACGAAGTTCACCATCTGGTTCCTGGACCGCAGCAAGAACAGGTCCTTGTGAATGCGATTCACAAGGTGGTCTGTGTTGCTGCGGTCCTGGATAGCCTTTAGAGCGGAGAGAGAATCTGTGAAGATTTTTGCCGAGGAGTGGTTCCGAGCGCGAAGCCACTCCAAGGCTTGGGCTATAGCGTAGAGTTCGGCCATGAATACTGTAGAGGTTCGGCACAGTTTGAATTTTCTGGTCACGGATCCCCCCGGCAGTCCCTCCATGATGACGACAAATGCTGACCCCGTATCTCCGTTTTCGTGTTTGCTCCCATCCGTGAAGACATTGGGTGCCTCCGGGTTCATCAGGTAATCGGTTTCCTCCTGCGTGGTCGCCGTATCGTAGTCTATCGTGACCCGCTTGGCTGGGTGCAGGAGGTCCCTGATCCGGACGCGTCTGTACAGACCAATGTCCTCAGGGAGGGAGCCCAACGTGCCAGATTGTTTGATAAGGTGCGTCTCGCGCGCCTCCTCCACCACAAGGTGTAGCGGCGGGAACCGCGCTAGCGCATCCGCGGCGACGGCAGAGATCGTGTGAAATCCTCGGATCGCCCTAATGGCAAACGCTCTTTGGAACGAACGGAGGGCTCTGCGAACCGAACAGAACCCTGTAGCTGTTCCCCAGATTCCCGCCGCATAAGTTATTATGGGTGTTATCACCTGCCTGTATATACATTCTACATTTTCCGGATGTATTCCCCAAGTGGGTCTAACAAATTTGCACAGATTTTTGAAAATTCTCGTAGCTTTCCCTATTATGTATTTAGAATGTTGGATGAAGTTTAGTTTATTGTCAATGATTACGCCAAGAAGTTTGATTTGGGTTGTAAAAGGTATACGGACATTGTTCATTTCTATTTCAGCTGTTAGGGTTTGTGTTGTGAATGATATGCATTGCGTCTTTTCCGGTGCGAATCGCAGTTTTACTCTATCTCCCCAAGAGTATATCTCGCGAAGACAGGTGTTGGTAGTGCGTTCTACCTCCTCTCTCGACTTTCCCTCGACTATGAGAAGCACGTCGTCAGCAAAGGCTTGTATGTGGGCATTGTCCGGTAGCAGCATGGATAGAAGTTCGTCTAGTATTAAATTCCAAAAGACTGGGCCGCAAGCGGATCCCTGGACGCAGCCCTTGGTCAGCGATTTGGACGACGCGCTCTCCCCATAATCCAGGGTGACCCTCCTGTCGGTGAAGTAGCTTTGGATGAGTTTATATAGATTTCTGGGGCATCGTATGTGGTGTAATCGCTGGAATAAGGCAGGCCACCAGGCGTTGTCGAAAGCGGCCTTTATATCGAGAGATATCGCTATGACCTGTCGCTTTTTCTCTTTGGCCGTTTTTACTATTTTCAGGGCCCGCTCAAGCGCGTCCACCGTCGATGTTTGGGGTCTGAAGCCGAATTGGGTTTTGTTCAGAGATTCCTCTTGTTCCGATTTATGCTCTAGCCTTTTGATGATCAGTTTTTCTAGGATTTTCCCGAAAACTGCAATGAGTCCGATCGGGCGGTACGAGCTGAGTTGTTCTGCCGGTTTATTTGGTTTTGGAATTATTTTAACCACCGCCTGTTTCCATATTTTGGGGAAGTAGCCTAATTCCAGACTTCTGTTGTAAAGTTCCGTGAAGAATTGGGGGATGGCGTCAAAGGCTTGTGCGCAGATGTCTGAGGTTAGATGGTCGGCTCCGGGGGCTTTTTTGGGATTGGTGTGGCTTAGGCACTCCCTTATCTCGTCGGTGGTGAAGAGTATGTCGTCTGGTGTGTTAGGTGGGTTTCTTGTGGTGTCTCGCAGGTGTTGCTGGCGTGCTGTCAGATCGGGAGTGTCGTCAGGATAGAAGTGGTTTAGCAGTGCGGTTGCGGTGTCGTTGGTGTTGTCAGTGTAGGTTTTGTCAATTTTTAGAGTTTGTGGTGGTTTCCTTAGGGGTGCATCCTTTATGAGGCGGTTTGTGACGGCCCAGACGTCCTCTTTCCCCTGCGCGTCGCAGAACTGTCTGAAGTGTTCGGTGGATTGTTTTGAGATGGCTTTGGCGTAATTTCGCTTTGCCTCTGTGTATTCTTTGATGATGTTGTCGAGTGGTTTGTTGGCCTTTTTCAGGTTGTGGAGACGATGGTGTAGTCGGATGCAATTTTTCTTTTGTGATTCCAGCTCTTCTGACCACCATGGGTTGAAATATTTAGGTTTTTGCTTTCTGTGGAAGACTCTGTTGCAGACGTTTTGTATGGCTGTGGTTAGTTGATTTACCGTTTGGTCTAGATCGGTTTCGGTGAGGGTGGAGAAGTCTGTGTGGGTGACAAGATGTTCGGTGGCTGATTGTATTTGTGTGCGGAAGTCTGTCCAGTCTGCTCTGTAAGTGGAGTATTTGAAAGTGGTCGATTTAGCAGTTTTTCCGATGTTGTGAGTTGGGGTTATTTTGAAAGTAATCCCGTTGTGGTCGGATGAAGGGCAGATCGCGCGGTCCACAAGCCAGTCCTCCAGCCTGTCTATGAGGTTTTGTGACGCATATGTGACATCCACTATTGACGAGCAGAGGTTGCCGTGTCTTATGGCCTCAAACGTGGGCTCATTGCCGGTGTTGCAAACAGCCATATCGTTTGAGGCCATAAGTGTGCAAATTTCCTCCCCCCGATCATTGTCCTGTGTCTCCCCCCACTCCCGGTGGCTGCCGTTGACATCGCCGCCCACTATCCGCAGCGAGGATCTGGTAGTCCTTAGGAAATGGTCTAGCTTGTATATCGTGGAGTGTTTGTCTATGTCGGGTTCGACGTAAATGGAGACTACGTTTAAAGATTTTGGTCCTAGTTTGACACGGACGACGGCCAGATTCGCTGAGGACAGCTGCGTGACCCCGACCGCAGCCACAGTGGCTTTGGTCACCACGCACGCCTTGACGCGGGAGCCGTTGGGAAACTGGAATACGTTCATGTCTGGGGGAGGCCTCATCTCGAGGTGAGGGCCTACATATGGTTCTGAGATGAGAGCAATGTCAGAGTTGCTGTTGCGAAAGTTGATGAAGAATTCTTGTTGCGCTATGTAGCAGCGGTTGAGGTTGCATTGTGTTAACTCTATTCGTTTAATAACCATAGTCGGTGGAGTCGCTAAGGGCTGTCATGGCTTTGATGATTTTAGGGCACTTTTTGGAGTCAAGGGCAGAGTGACCGGTGGATTTGTCGTTTGACCGTTTGCAATTAAAGCAGTTTAGTTGTGATGCATCTGATTTGTGAGCGCAGTTTGAGATGTGGTGGGCCGAGGAGCCACAGTGCGCGCACGGATAGAATTCCGCCGAGCACTTATTGCCGGTGTGGCCGAATTGGAGGCATTTGCGGCACTGCACGAATCGACTGAAGTCCTCGACGTGCACGCGCTGGTGCTCCACATTGGCCCGGCCCGCCTCGACTAGCATTCGACGGACAGCTGGCGCAACTTCTAAAACAGCATTGTAGAGCTTCTCGTTCCGATTCTTCAGTGCGAAGCAGAAGCGAATGTCTGCGGCGCTCACTTGGTTCTGTCCGCTCACCACCTCCACCAGCTCTTCCTTTCGTAGTTGGGTGTTAATGCCCTTCAAGATGATAAGCGGTTTCCGAAGTTTGCTTTCCTCGGCAACCACCCCGGGGAGCTTGTTTACTTTCGCCATGACGTCATCCCGCTGCGCCACGGTTTCAAAGTCAACCTTCACCATATTATTGCGCAGAGGGCGCACGTTGGTGGGGGCGAAAGTGGTGTCCCTAAACCTGACATTCTTACGCCACTCGTCAAGGACGTCACTCTCACGAGATGTGTTCTCTTTGGCCTTGATGACCAGCGAAGGGAGGGTGCGCTTAGGTGGTGGGGGAGGTGGCGGCGGGGGGGTGCGTTTGGGTGGCGGGGGTGTTGAAGCAACAGCCGCAAAGGACCTCAGGGCTGGAGCCGGAGGTGACGCGAGGTCGGGCGCTTGGGCCTTGAACTCGTCCCGGATACTCTCCCTGATTGCCAGAAGGATAGTATCCGAGACGGGCTTGGGGAGCTCCGTCTGCTGCGCCTTCTCCACCGAGCCCATGATGCCCCTCGCGAGCTCTTGGATGCGCTTTTTGTTTGCGCTGGTGACGCTCTTGCCCTCAGTTATTTTGGTGATAATTTCTTTGGCCGCTTCTATGATGTTGGATAGAGCAGCTTGGAGGTGAGTATCCGGGGTTGAGGTGGGTGCGGTGGGTGCGGCGGGTGCGGCGGGTGCGGCGGGTGCGACGGGTGCGGCGGGTGCGACGGGTGCGACGGGTGCGGGTACGACGAGTGTGACGGGTGTCGCAGTGGATGGAACTTGGGTGGGGGGTGAATACAATAAAGGTGGAGTAGGTGTGACTGGGGGCGAAAGCGATTCCCAGTGGTCCGGGACGGCCATTACAGTCACGTCATGGTCAATCGACCTGGGTGACGCTTGGCTGCTGGGAGGGGGTGAAAGCGAAATTCTCCCCCTAGATGGAGATGGGGGAGGCGTGCGCAGATCCTGGCTAGGGGATGATTCCCGGATTGAAGCCAGCCTAGAGGAGGCGCGCGGGGAAAGAGAATGCGAACGTCCCGCTCTGGAGGTAGAGGGTTGCGGTGAGGGGCTTTGCTGCGTGATAATGTCCGCAGGAGTTTCGGGGATGCGGGGGAGGTTCCTGTCTGGGGGGCGAGTATTGGCCGCCTTACGCGGTGGTGAATGGGCTAGGACCATGTTGGCTTAGACCGGAAAAGTGTTTAGAAGAAGTATGAAAAAATTTAATATGTCGTCAATGAAAGCGAAAATAGAGGAAGCGAGTGAGAGCAGCTGAAGGGAGATTAACTGGAAGTGGTATTTTTCCGAAGTAGAGGACGGGTAGAACTAGCGAAGTAATCCTAAACTATTGTTATTAAGGGAGCTGTTAATTTAGTTGACAATTTTTGGCCCTAGGTGGCGGTAAAAGCGAAGTAGATCTGGGTATGGGGTGTCCCAAGTGAAGTCCCTTTTACAACCTGAACACAATTGGGCGGGTGTGGTGGGCGAAAATTTCAAAATTGGGTGGTCCTATCGAGACGTGTGAGGCGTCAAAAGATGCGCCTCCGTTAGCCTGATAAGATGGTGTAACAAGCTAGCGAGGGTCCGATAGAAAAAATTTGGAAAAAAGGGGAAAAAGTGTGATTTTATTAAAATTTGTATGAAAAATATCTATGTTACAGGTGAGAATGCAAGAAAACTGCAACGGAATGCGACGAAACTTCACAGGGAGCCGGGAGACAGGTAAGTAAACAGAACTACAAACAAAGACGATCAAGGGATAGCGAGAAAAAATTTTAGAGAGTTATATGAGTGTTAGCGCCTAAGTATGGCGTTCACGGAAACTAGATGAATTTTTTAAAGAGAAATTATGGAGAAATCTGCACTGAAAACACTTGTTATATTGAAGGATACACGAGATGCACTAAAGAGAAAATTCACTGGGATGTAGGGGAACAAATAGGTATATATGGGTTAGGTTAGGTTAGGTTAGGTTAGGTTAGGTTAGGTTAGGTTAGGTTAGGTTAGGTTAGGTTAGGTTAGGTTAGGTTAGGTTAGGTTAGGTTAGGTTAGGTTAGGTTAGGTTTTTTTTTAGATTTCTCCTGGATGCTACACGACATCCGGGAGGAATTTATTATCGAGCATTATTACAGAGTTTCTTACATGTATATATCATAGTTTTACATAAGCAATTGTCTTTGAAGTTTTGATTTTACAGTTTTGTTGCCTCTGCGATTTGATACAGTGGCATTTATTTTTATAATCACTTAATTATTAATCAAATTACAATTGTAGGTTAAATTTTTTCAAGTTACTTATTATGCTGTGTAAATGGTTTGCTAATGTCTTGATGGTGGAGTCTCGGTGATGAATTTGATTGAGGTCATATGGGTCTATCTTGTAAATCCTGGCTACTTCTTCGTGTTCGTTTCTTGATTTGTAAAATTTTGGGCAGTGTTCTATTAGATGTTTCATGGATTGTATGCTAGTACTGTCGCATGGGCAGACTTCTGTATTCGTTAATTTGAACCTGTGTAGATATTCTTTGTGGTACCCATGGTTGGTTATGAGTTGAGTAATTTCAAAATTCGGTGCTATTTTTTCTGTAAATTTTCTTAATTGTTCTAAACTTGGGAAGAATTTGCTAATGTGATGGCCTGTTATTTCCTGTCTGTATATTTCCTTCCATTTATCATCTATTGATTTTTTGATTTCCCTTTTTGCATATGATATGGGGAATTTGTTGGATTTGGTTGAGGTCTTCATTGCTGCTGCTTCTTTGGCTTCTATATCTGCTGCTTCGTTTCCGGTTATGCCAATGTGGGCCTTTACCCATATAAAAATTAACTTAGTTTTATGTTTGGTTTTTAGTCTATGTATGCAGCTGTGTATTGAAGAAATTGTGGGGTCTGGGTTATTTCTATCTTGTAAGGCTTTTAGGGCTGATTGACTGTCTGAGGCTATTGTTATTGTTGTGTTTGTGATCGATGGGATTTCTTCGATGTATTTTATGGCAGTTTCGATGGCGATTAGTTCGGCAATGAATACTGTGTTTACTCTATTTAATTTGATTTTTTTAGTGATGGTTGTGTTATTTGGTAGGTAGAGAATTGCGCCGGCTCCGGTGTCTCCGTTTTCTAATTTGCTTCCATCTGTATATATTTTTATTGTTCCGTCTTGTGTAAGTCTGTCTATGTCTTCCTGTGTTTGGGCTTCGTGTATTTGAATTGTTTGTCGGTCTGCTGGATGTAGTTTTTGGCTTATTTTAGTTTTTGTTCTTAGTCTTACGTCTTCGGGGAGTTGGGGGAGCACGCCTCTCTGTTTCGTTTGATGGACCTCCCTGTACTCCTCTATCACCAGGTGTAACGGGGTGAGGCCTGCCAGTGCCACCACCGTTATAGTTGGTGCGGTGCGGAAGGCTCGGGTGATTTTGATTGCAAATTGTCGTTGTAGTGACCAGAGTTCTTTTCTAATGTGTTTAAATTTAGTTGCTGATCCCCATATGCCTGCGGCGTATGTGAACATTGGTTGGATGACTGAGATGTATATGGTTTTGACATTTTCCGGGTGTATGCCCCATGTGGGTCTGATAAGTTTAGTTAGTTTACTGAATAGTTTTTGGGTTTTTTCTATGACAGAGTGACAGTGGGAGGTGAAAGATAGGCGGTTGTCGATTATTACGCCTAGAAGTTTGATTTTGGAAGAGAAGGGGATGTGGGTATTTTGCATGGTTATGATTGCATTTTTGGATTTTGGTGTGAATGTAATTGCTTGGGTCTTATGGGGGGCAAATGTGAGTTTAGCTTTATTTCCCCATTCTGATATCATTTTGAGGGTTTCATTCGTTGATTGTTCTATAAGTGTGCTGTCTTTTTCTTCTACTAGTAGTAATATGTCATCGGCGAACGCCTGTATTCTGATGTTGGGTGGTGTAGGTTTTTCTAAAAGATCATCTAAGATTAAATTCCAGAAAATAGGTCCACATACTGATCCCTGAATGCAGCCTTTTGTGAGTGTTTTTTCTGCTTTTGAGTTTCCATAGTTTACAGTGGCTGTTCGATTTCTTAAATAGTTTACTATGATTTTGTATATGTTGTTGGGACATTTAGTGGTTTGAAGTCGGTGTAGTAAAAATGGCCACCATGCGTTATCGAAGGCTCCTTTGATGTCTAGTGAGATTGCTAATACTTGATGTTTTTTTGATTTTGCTTTTTTGATGAAATCTATTGCATGTTGAAGAGCGTCTGTTGTAGATATTTGTTCTTTGAAACCGTATTGTTTCTGGTTTGCTAATTCTGTAGTTTCTAGGTGGTGAGTTAATCTCTTAGCTATAAGTTTTTCTAGTAGTTTGCCAAATACTTTTATTAGGCCTATAGGTCTGTATGCTGTGACATCATCGGTGTCTTCTTTGTTGGGTTTAGGTATGATGAGTACCAGGGCTTTTTTCCATTGGTCGGGGAAGTATCCAATCGTCAAGCACCTGTTTAGTAATTTTGTAAATTGTGTTGGTGTGGCGTTAAATGCAGTGAGGCAGATGTCCGATGTGAGTTTGAGGTTAGGTTAGGTTAGGTTAGGTTAGGTTAGGTTAGGTTAGGTTAGGTTAGGTTAGGTTAGGTTAGGTTAGGTTAGGTTAGGTTAGGTTAGGTTAGGTTAGGTTAGGTTAGGTTAGGTTAGGTTAGGTTAGGTTAGGTTAGGTTAGGTTAGGTTAGGTTAGGTTAGGTTAGGTTAGGTTAGGTTAGGTTAGGTTTTTTTTTTTTTTTTTTTTTTTTTTAAATAAATTTTTCAGCTACGGCGCGTGGCCTGTACCTTTTTTAATTTAATGAATGTTTTAAGTTTAGAAAATTTTGTTGAAACATCCAATTCGCTCCGCGAATTTTCGTCTTAATAACTAAATACCATTGGCGGTTACAAAATACTAAATACAATTAACTAACTCTAACTCTACGAACAGAACCCCAGAATGGAGCAGACCAGGACCCCCTGGCAGCACCCGTTCACGAGTTGACGCATGGGTCAGCCATCGCAAAGCTCAACCATATTGGAGGGAACCTCACGACCCGGCCCACGACGCCGCCGCCAGATTGACCATTTTCGTGAGCATGACGTACTCCATTTTGTAGTTCTGTCCATTGTCGTCTTTTTTTTTTTTTTTTTTTTTTTTTTTTTTTTTTTTTTTTTTTTTTTTTTTTTTTTTTTTTTTTTTTTTTTTTTTTTTTATTGCTACTTAAGTTAACTACTTAAGATATGGATGGGGCTGTGAATTTTTCCACTGCCGTTTCCAGTTGAACCGTTCCTCTGAGTTTTCTCATCTTCTCTTTTACCGGGCTTACGATAGCTTGGGCCATTCGGTTTAGGAGTGTGGCAACCGTGGACTTCTTCCTATCTTTGTCCTGGTCGGTGCCTTTCTGCTTCGACTGGCGACTCTCCTCTTCGAGTGCTTGTTGCAGCCTCTCCGATCCGCTGATATCCCGAACTTGGTTCAGGGATCCCCCGCGGCTCGTAGTGGCTTCGCTTCCACCCTGGTCACGTCTCAAGAGAAACCCGAGGTCTTGACCTCTGTTCTCATATACCACTACCTCATGATGTTTTGAGGCTTCAAGGGCGCCCAGATGATCTCTTGTTTCGCCCGTGTGGTGAGACACTGCCATGGCATCCACGCTTAGCACTCTAGGAATGGGAGTATCCCCCAGAACACAGCCCCCTATCGACGTTAGCACGCTGCAGACCTTCTGAAAAGCCGTAGAGATGTCATCAGTGGCGAAAAGTGCGATGGTTTTGTTCTTCCTCCGCACCATTCGACACCGCTGACCCCCCACGGAGACCGTAGGTAAGGCGTCGTAAACTTTACGGCGCATGGTCGTTTTGCTTGTGCTCCCGTTCAACAGGAGTCCGAGTCCCGGTGAGATATAGATGTTAGTCTTCGCCCTGTCGTTGCAGAAGGCCACTCCCACTCGTTCCGAGTTGTTGTTCATGAACATGGCAACTCCTCGGACCCGCAGCCTGGGCTTCCCCGCTTCTCCGGCTTTTAAGAGTGTGGACAACTGATCTTGGTTGTCTGATGAGTACTGCTGCACCTGTGTGTTGATGGTGTCGGTGCGTGTGGTGTTAGTGTCGGTGTTAGTGGAGTTGGTGTCGGTGTTGGTGTTAGTGTTGGTGGATGGTTGCGCCTCTGCAGTCTTATTGCGTTTTGTCGCAATGGCCGCTACTTCCTCGATGTAGTTGAGGAAGTGACTCCTTGTTGACTTATTTTGCAGCAGATCTCCCAACACTTCCCGCCTCAACTTTGTGTCGCAGATACACTCCAGGTTGTAACGGGCAGTCTGAAACCTGGGGCAGTCGAGTAATATGTGCCATACCGATTCGCTGACATTCGGGTCACACTCACATCCGGGACTGTCTCTCAACATGAACCGGTGCAGGTATTCTCCGAAGCCGCCATGTCCCGTCAGGATTTGTACGTGCAGGTGATTTAGATTCGTTCCTCGCACGAAACTGTAAGCTTTGCTTACATTGGGGAAGAACGTTCTTGTGACCGCACCTTGGGAGGCAGTATCGAATCTATCCTGCCATCTGGCTATAGATTCCTCCCTTATCTTCCTTCTGACGTATGACAGCGGAACTTCTGCGTAATCGGGTGAAGAGGTCTCTTTCGAGGCTCCTTCTTTGGCAAGCTCATCCGCCCTTTCGTTTCCCGCCGTTCCCACGTGAGCTCTGAGCCAGAACAAACGGACCTCCCTCCCTCGCGACCGCATCTCAGCAATGCTCTCCTTTATGGCCTTTGCCAGAGGATGGGTTAGCCGAGTGCTGCACAACAGATCCAGCGACGATCTTGAGTCGCTCAGGATGTTGATTGCTGCATCTTCGCTTTCCAACGCTCCGGACACTGCCCTGTGGAGTGCATAGATCTCAGACTGGAATACGGTGCACGTGGAGTCCAGGCTGAAGACTTGGCTGTGTGTCTCCTTGCCATCTTCCCACCATGTAAGTGCCGCTCCCACCCTGCCTTCCATTTTACTTCCATCGGTGTAAACCTGTGGGCCAGTAATCTGGAGTGCAGTTTGGGTGGCATCTGTCATGTCCTCGAGCAGAGTGTACTCTAGTTGGAGTTTAGTGGCCGGGTGTGGTAAATCTTTGGCTTTTACAATCTCCTCGAGTTTACGATCTGGTGGTAGGAAGTCGACGGAGAGCCCCTTCTTCGCCTCGTAAAGGGATGCCACTTCCTGGATTCTCAGGTCCAGCGGTAGGATTCCTGCAAGGATTAGCGCTGCAGGCAGAGACGTTGTTCTGTACGCCTTGCAGATCCTTTGCGCGAAACCCCTCTGGAGTGTATCTAGCGCTTTCCTGTTGGTTAGGTTTTCAGACGCTTTTGCCCATGCGCAGGCCCCATAGGTCGCAATAGGTTCTATTACTGCGACGTATAGTGTCCTGATAATTTCTCCATTAAGTCCCCAGGTGACTCTTGCTGCGCATATCAGCTGTTTATATATGCTGGCCGCTTTGGTGCAGATGTTTCGCACGTGCGAGTTGAAGTTGAGCCACCTGTCTATGGTCAGTCCTAGGAGTTTGATCTCGTCTACCAGAGATAGAGTTGTTCCGGACATGGTGATTTGGGGAGGAGTGTACTTCAGTTTTTTTGTTAGCAACATGACTTGCGTCTTGTGTGCTGCGAAGTTTAACTTGTTCTCTCTACCCCATTCTACCGTCCGCTCCAATATTCTGTTGACGCGATCCTCCATTCCATCTATGGACTCTCCGGAGAATACCAGGACCCCATCATCTGCGAAGGCCTGACAGTAGACTTCCTCGGACGATAATCTTTGCAGGAGGGGATCCAATATGATGTTCCAGAAAGTAGGGCCTCCAATGGAGCCCTGCACACATCCCTTGGTTGTTTCCCGCTCGCTGGTTTCGCCTGCATAATTAACGATTATCTTTCTGTCTTGGAGGTATGAGTCCACCATCAGGTACAGATTTCTGGGGCAACGTCTGATCCTTAGTTGGTTCATCAGAGCCGGCCACCACGCGTTGTCGAAGGCCCCCTCTATGTCCAGCGACACTATCAACACGGATCTTCCCGCTTCCTTTTCCGCGTTGACGTGCTTCAGCAGGTCATACAGGGCGTCCTCGGTTCCGCGCTGCGGCAAGAAACCGTACTGCCTTGGGCTGAGGGTTGGGAGTAGGTGCCATTGTAGTCTTCTCACAAAAAGTTTCTCTAACGTTTTTCCCAGGACGGACAACAGTCCGATGGGGCGATAGGATTTGGGGCTGGTGTAATCTTCTTTGCCCGGTTTGTTGAGAATGACTACATGGGCGATCTTCCACTGTCTCGGAAAGTAAGAAATGGCTAGGCATTTGTTGGCAATTGCCATGAATACTTCCCTTGAGCAGCGAATCGCTCTGGCACAAATGTCCGAGGTGAACCCGTCCGGTCCCGGTGCCTTTTTGGGGTTTTGCTCTTGCAGCACAGCCTCCAATTCGGCCTCGGTGAACGGTGGGTCGTCCTCTTTCAATTCTCCCAAACGCTTTTGAGGTGTTTCTTGCACAATTTTTCGGAGTTGAGTGTGATACGGGGTATCGGTTACCACCGCGTCCTCAGGGTAGAAGGTGTTCGCCAGTAGATCGGCAGATTGCTTGGGGTCCAACGTCTTTCCATCCGGTCCCCTTAGAAGTGGCTCTTCTTTCCTTCCTGATGTTTTCCTGAGGACACGGTAGATTCCGTCCCACATACTCTCTCTCTCCTGCTTTGTGCAGAACTCCTTCCAGCTTCGAGTTTGGGCCTCTGCTGATTGCTTGGCGTATAACGCCTTGGCCTCATTATACTCTTGCAGTACGTGTTCCTTCCGGTGCGGGGCAGCGTTTTTAATCCTTTTCTTTTTACGAACGAGGTCCCTTTTTAGGTGTTCTATTTCTTCCGTCCACCAGGGAAGGGGGGTACCTTGGCGCCTTCTGCCTATCTTAGGGATCGCGCTTTCGCACGCTTCCCGAATAGCTGTTATGTAGGCTTCTGTAAGGATCTCCATTTCCTCTCCGGTCACTATCTCTCCTACTCTGGCAGGTGTTATGTCCCTTTCCGCAAGCAAAGACAGGAGTGTTTCGTCGAACGCTAACCAGTTTGCCTTTTTGGTGTTGTACACTCTAGTGGTGGGGGCTGCTGCGTGTTGCAACCGCACTCCTAACTCTAGTGTGTACGTGATGGCGTTGTGGTCTGATGTAATGAGCGTCCTGTCGACTTTCCAGTTCCTGATCTTTCCCAGCAGTGAAGAACTACACGCAGTCACGTCAACTATGCTGGTGCATAGAACGTTTCTCCGCCAGACTTCGAAGGTCGGTGTGTTTCCGGTGTTGAGGATGTGGTAATCCATTTCGTTGATGAAGGCGTTGTATTCCATCCCTCTCTCGTTCTCGGATTCGCTGCCCCACCAGTGGCTCCAGGCATTCACGTCTCCCGCTAACAAGGTGTTTGGCGTGTTAAGCGATTTGCATGTCGCCTTGGTTCGCTCAATGTAGGGACCTATGTCGGCCGCTCCGTCAAAGTATACAGAGACTACTCCAAGCCTGAAGCTGCCTGCTTCCAGCACCACTGCAGATTCCGTTTCGGTCACCAGCTGAGGATCGTGTATGATCCTGAACTGGTCACCGAAAACTATTATCGCTGCTTTAACTGGGTTCCGGCTGCTGATGTTTGAGGAGCACTGGATTACTCTAGTGCCGGGGTACTGCTTTACTCTGCCGCTGGATCCAGTATATGGTTCCTGCACCAGTGCAATAGCAATACCTTTCTCCTCTGCTACTTTTAGTAGCTCGGCTGTGGCGATCTTGGAGTGCTGGAGATTGATTTGCACAATCCCCAGTTTTGTCCCTGCTCCTTCTCCAGAGGTACCAGGTCCGTTCATCTGGCTGCCCTTAGCAATACGCTATCTTAGAACGCGCTAATCTGTCCCACACTAAGCGCTCTGGGCACTCTTCGCTGAATGCCATGTGGGGGAAGATGTCGTGTGCCTTGGCGTCCTTGCAGTTTTTGCACTTTGGGGGCCTTTCCTCCTGCCTGGTTCTGCACTCCTGCCAGGAGTGGGCGCCGCCGCAGTAATTGCAATACTGCGCCGACTCCCGGCAGAGTGCTTTAGGATGTCCGAACCCTAGGCATTTGGCGCACTGCACGAGGGGGGATTGATCCTCTACATCTCTCCTGTGTATTGCAATATGGATCTTTCCCTCCTCAAGCATGCGCTTGTGGAGTAAGGGTGCAACCTCGAATACTGCGTGGCACTGTAGCGGGTTCCTTGCTCGCTTTCGGTACCTTAATCGGATGTGTTGTTGGTCGCCAGGAAGTTTTTCAAACAGTTTCCTGTTTTGGGCCTTAATGTGCTCGACCATCTCCTCATCCTTCAGGTACGCCATGATGTTATTCACCTTGATTAGGGGGTTTTGTGGCTTTGCCTCCTGAACTTTCAGGGATGCGTTTTTTTTAATTTGGGACTGCAATTTCCTGGCGTCCTCTTTATCCTCACAGCTCAGCAGGATCTTGCTGTTCCTCGCCTTCCTTACCCTGTCCACTATGACGCCGGTATTTTTAAAGTCCAGCGTCTTTGTGATTATCTCCAGCACTTTCTCTCCCGTATTGGTTGGGTCCGTGCTAGAGATTATCAGTGTGTGGTTGGGGTTCTTTTGTGGCTTTGGTGTTTTAGCCACGGCGGCATAGTCTCTTGCTTGCTGTTTGGGCATTGGAGGAGCCGTTGGGATTGCAGCGTTTTTAACTGAGGAGTTGTACCACTCCATAGTTTTTCGGCTGTTTGTGGCTATCTCCGACACCTCCGCCCTTATCGGGTTTAGCATTCCCTCAATTTGGGCAGCGGTGTCGGCGATTGCCAGTTCAGCTCCGAGTCCTGGGCCGGTATTGTTTGCCGAGTTGGAGAGAGCTACATCTTTTACCTCTTCTACACCATCGAGGATTCTCTTTGCCTTGGTCATCAGGGGGGCGGTGACCTCTCGGATTTCATCCCCGATCTCCTCTTTCGAGACTGGTCTGAGGCTTCGGATTTCTCGGAGCATACGCTCCATCTCCAGCCTCAGCTCCTTTACCTCCTCCTTTATGCCTTTGAAGGAGGACTCATCGGTCTCTTGCTGTGTGGGAGATTGGGGAGATACCTCACTTCGCTCCCTGATGGTGGTGGTGTCGGTCTTTAGATAGTGCACCTCGTGAACTAGAGATCCTACCGTGTTTGTTAGGTCCTGTAGCTTCTCCGACAGCTTAGGCTTCGCTGCCCGATTACTCCTCAGGGGGTGGCGCCTTGTTAGTCTGGCGCGTTTTGGCTTTTTGTTTGGCGCTGGTGTGGACTTTTGGCCCATCTCGAGGTGGACGGTCTTCACCGATTTGGTGACCACTCCGTCCATCTCGAAATTTAGCCAGCTCTGTACGTTCTCGACAGAGCTTTGAGTTCCTTTTAGAGACTCCAACATCTCTTTGAGCCTTGCGTCAAACTTTGCCTGTTGGTCCTGGAGGGCTTTTTGATGGGCTCTCTCTACACTCACCATGTATTTTGTTGCCCTCGTCCGTTCCAACTCCAGGTTCAGGCGGTGCCTGCTTCTGGATTCGGCCAGGGCGAGGACAATCTCAAAGAGATTGCCCATGCACTCCACAGCGGTCGCTCTTAATTCCCTTTTCAGGGTTTTTGAGCTTTCTACCGCGTCCTTCCCCTTCTGGTAGTAATCTCTGGCTGCGTCTGTTGCCATGTCCTTAGATACTCCCCTGTGTGGTCCGAGGGGGGGGAGTATGCTCTGTCTTCTTTCGGCAAACTCTTCACCATGCCATGCCCAGCCTGCCTCTGACCTCTCCTCCTCCCACGCCACTGGATTGCTCAGCTTCTCTTGCGAGTCGCTGGCTTCGGACTCTGGCGATTCCTCTTGCTGTGCGGAGGTGGTGGAGATCACTATCGAGTAGTGATCATGTTTTGGGGGGGCATGAGTGGGCATTAGCGGCTCTGGGGTTTCCGGTGACTTCGGAGTCGTGGGTGGTACTTCCCCTGTTGGCGTGTGTGTCAGGTGTTTTTCCTCTCCTGTTTCGACAGAAGAGGGTGTCATGGTTGTGGTGTTAGGTTTTTCCTCTCCTGTTTCGGCAGAAGAGGGCGTCATGTTAGTAGTGTTTGGTGTGTCAGGGGGTTGTGTGAGGTCTATCTGCGAGGCCTCTAGTACCGAGACGTCCGCCAGATTCCTGGCATCGTCTATTTGGCCTCTTCTGGCTGCAGCTTGCGCGCCTTTTATGACCACTGCTCTTCGCAACCCTCCAGTCTTTGTTTTCTTTTTGGCTGACTGTGCCAGTGCCCAGCTTCTTCCCACTTCCATGGCGCCTTTTGGTGGGCTCTTGGTCACCTTTTTGGCCTTTTTGGGAGCGGAGGTTTTGGGTAGTTTGCTGGGCCCTGGCACAGCTCTCTTGTCCTTTTCTGTCGTGTGCTGTCCCGTAACCAGTGGCTGGCGTGTGATCGGCGAGATGGGGACCGCCGGTGCACCTGTCACTTCGCTGGAGGCGCCGCTGTTCTCGGCGCGGACTTGACAGTCAGCCGCTGGGGATGGGGACGACGACATCTCGGTTTTTTTTTTTTTTTTTACAAATTTAATCTATCTTAAACTATTTAAAATCTAATAAACTTAATATCTAAAACTTAATCTACCGCCAATGGTACTTGCCGCAGCTTGCCGCGAAGATGGTGGATGCGCGCTGGTGGTCGTGCTGCTTTGTTGGTTTTCCGGAGCTTTCTTCACTCCTCCGGTGTTCAGGTGTCCGCTTCCTCAATTCCGTCGGGGCCAATCTCTTGGAATTTCAGAGACGATTCTAATGAGCCGTCTCACTACTCTGTAGCTCCAAGGGTGTCGGAGATAGCCCTAGGGGGGTGAGGAAGCGACCACGGGGGGGAGGGGGCAGGTCTTTGTTGGGAACCGCAAGGCTTTGCGGTTTATGAAGAAGACCTGCGGGGATGTCCTTATGGGGCTAATTCCCGAAGTGTTCCCGGCTCCCGGTGTTCCCGATCCAAAATCCTGGACTCTGGTGGGGCCAAGTTGTAGATCTTCAGTTGCCCTTTCGTTTGAGCCCTCTCTCGGCTTCCTATCTTCAGCGGTTCCCGAGTTATAGCCAGAGGGGAAAAGTGCCTGAGGGGGGGGAGGGGCGAGGGGGGGGGGGGGGAGAAAAAGTTATTTTCGTCTGAAACGGATAGATCCGGCGTCAGACGAAAAAATTTTTGCGGGGGGGGTGCGGGGGTGAGGGGGAAGGAAAATGGAATACGGCTAGCCGGTTCCTGTGGGAAGATCACGTTCTCCCGAGTTGAACGAGTCCAATCTCGGGTGTCCTGTGACCTGGGAAAGGAGAGATCCCTCAGGGCAACTTTACACACCTGATGATGGGCTGGTCTGCAGGGGGGCGAGGTCTCGGAGCCCGCTTCGGAGTCTTCAGGTCCGTCGACAGTGGATCGCTGGCCGCAGAGATGACGCTCGTGACGTTACCTCTGAGCTTCGACGCGAGTTTGCCGAACGTCACGATAGGCAGCGGTCTCTCGGTTTGTATGGGGATTTTTAGATACGCGGGAGCTAATAACTCCCGTGTTTGTGGACCGATTTCGATGTTCCAAAATTTGGCTTTCACAGCTCGTCGGCGGCCACAAGATGATATAAAGATCTAAAAAATCCCACTTGCCTGAACCGAGTTATTCCTTCCTGGACTTCTCCTGCTTCTCCTCGGGAACTCTTTGGAGGTACGCACTTGCCCACACGAATCCTGGTGAGTCGGATACTTGGGAACACAATGAAAACACTTCGGGAGCACTAGCACACGAAAAACCAATTTTTTCGAATTTTTTGCGCGGAGCAGATGTTATTTGGGCGCTTGTAAGGCGAGTACTCCGGTTAGGTTAGGTTAGGTTAGGTTAGGTTAGGTTAGGTTAGGTTAGGTTAGGTTAGGTTAGGTTAGGTTAGGTTAGGTTAGGTTAGGTTAGGTTAGGTTAGGTTAGGTTAGGTTAGGTTAGGTTAGGTTAGGTTAGGTTAGGTTAGGTTAGGTTAGGTTAGGTTAGGTTAGGTTAGGTTAGGTTAGGTTAGGTTAGGTTAGGTTAGGTTAGGTTAGGTTAGGTTAGGTTAGGTTAGGTTAGGTTAGGTTAGGTTAGGTTAGGTTAGGTTAGGTTAGGTTAGGTTAGGTTAGGTTAGGTTAGGTTAGGTTAGGTTAGGTTAGGTTAGGTTAGGTTAGGTTAGGTTAGGTTAGGTTAGGTTAGGTTAGGTTAGGTTAGGTTAGGTTAGGTTAGGTTAGGTTAGGTTAGGTTAGGTTAGGTTAGGTTAGGTTAGGTTAGGTTAGGTTAGGTTAGGTTAGGTTAGGTTAGGTTAGGTTAGGTTAGGTTAGGTTAGGTTAGGTTAGGTTAGGTTAGGTTAGGTTAGGTTAGGTTAGGTTAGGTTAGGTTAGGTTAGGTTAGGTTAGGTTAGGTTAGGTTAGGTTAGGTTAGGTTAGGTTAGGTTAGGTTAGGTTAGGTTAGGTTAGGTTAGGTTAGGTTAGGTTAGGTTAGGTTAGGTTAGGTTAGGTTAGGTTAGGTTAGGTTAGGTTAGGTTAGGTTAGGTTAGGTTAGGTTAGGTTAGGTTAGGTTAGGTTAGGTTAGGTTAGGTTAGGTTAGGTTAGGTTAGGTTAGGTTAGGTTAGGTTAGGTTAGGTTAGGTTAGGTTAGGTTAGGTTAGGTTAGGTTAGGTTAGGTTAGGTTAGGTTAGGTTAGGTTAGGTTAGGTTAGGTTAGGTTAGGTTAGGTTAGGTTAGGTTAGGTTAGGTTAGGTTAGGTTAGGTTAGGTTAGGTTAGGTTAGGTTAGGTTAGGTTAGGTTAGGTTAGGTTAGGTTAGGTTAGGTTAGGTTAGGTTAGGTTAGGTTAGGTTAGGTTAGGTTAGGTTAGGTTAGGTTAGGTTAGGTTAGGTTAGGTTAGGTTAGGTTAGGTTAGGTTAGGTTAGGTTAGGTTAGGTTAGGTTAGGTTAGGTTAGGTTAGGTTAGGTTAGGTTAGGTTAGGTTAGGTTAGGTTAGGTTAGGTTAGGTTAGGTTAGGTTAGGTTAGGTTAGGTTAGGTTAGGTTAGGTTAGGTTAGGTTAGGTTAGGTTAGGTTAGGTTAGGTTAGGTTAGGTTAGGTTAGGTTAGGTTAGGTTAGGTTAGGTTAGGTTAGGTTAGGTTAGGTTAGGTTAGGTTAGGTTAGGTTAGGTTAGGTTAGGTTAGGTTAGGTTAGGTTAGGTTAGGTTAGGTTAGGTTAGGTTAGGTTAGGTTAGGTTAGGTTAGGTTAGGTTAGGTTAGGTTAGGTTAGGTTAGGTTAGGTTAGGTTAGGTTAGGTTAGGTTAGGTTAGGTTAGGTTAGGTTAGGTTAGGTTAGGTTAGGTTAGGTTAGGTTAGGTTAGGTTAGGTTAGGTTAGGTTAGGTTAGGTTAGGTTAGGTTAGGTTAGGTTAGGTTAGGTTAGGTTAGGTTAGGTTAGGTTAGGTTAGGTTAGGTTAGGTTAGGTTAGGTTAGGTTAGGTTAGGTTAGGTTAGGTTAGGTTAGGTTAGGTTAGGTTAGGTTAGGTTAGGTTAGGTTAGGTTAGGTTAGGTTAGGTTAGGTTAGGTTAGGTTAGGTTAGGTTAGGTTAGGTTAGGTTAGGTTAGGTTAGGTTAGGTTAGGTTAGGTTAGGTTAGGTTAGGTTAGGTTAGGTTAGGTTAGGTTAGGTTAGGTTAGGTTAGGTTAGGTTAGGTTAGGTTAGGTTAGGTTAGGTTAGGTTAGGTTAGGTTAGGTTAGGTTAGGTTAGGTTAGGTTAGGTTAGGTTAGGTTAGGTTAGGTTAGGTTAGGTTAGGTTAGGTTAGGTTAGGTTAGGTTAGGTTAGGTTAGGTTAGGTTAGGTTAGGTTAGGTTAGGTTAGGTTAGGTTAGGTTAGGTTAGGTTAGGTTAGGTTAGGTTAGGTTAGGTTAGGTTAGGTTAGGTTAGGTTAGGTTAGGTTAGGTTAGGTTAGGTTAGGTTAGGTTAGGTTAGGTTAGGTTAGGTTAGGTTAGGTTAGGTTAGGTTAGGTTAGGTTAGGTTAGGTTAGGTTAGGTTAGGTTAGGTTAGGTTAGGTTAGGTTAGGTTAGGTTAGGTTAGGTTAGGTTAGGTTAGGTTAGGTTAGGTTAGGTTAGGTTAGGTTAGGTTAGGTTAGGTTAGGTTAGGTTAGGTTAGGTTAGGTTAGGTTAGGTTAGGTTAGGTTAGGTTAGGTTAGGTTAGGTTAGGTTAGGTTAGGTTAGGTTAGGTTAGGTTAGGTTAGGTTAGGTTAGGTTAGGTTAGGTTAGGTTAGGTTGGGGTGCTAAGTGCGGGAAACCTCCTCGAGTGCCCATTCCCTTGAACGTTTACCTCTCTCTCTTAATCCTCTTGGATTCGGTTAGAGCGGTGGCTGACAAGGGATTTGGGACGGTGCACCCTGGGCGGCAGCCAACAACTCTCCGTTATGCGGGGTCTTGTTGGTTGTTGGCCAATATCCCGCTAACCAGCCACTCTCTCCTGTCTGAACAATCAGACAGTGAGCAGCAGATGTGGCTTGCGCGGCGTTCAGGTCTTGGACGTGGACCTGCGTCGGGCAACTCGTTACCCCAAATACTGGGGCCGAGGGTGCTGTGCTATTAAAAGCCAGCGCCGCGAGGAAGAAAACCTCATCAAAAATAACCCCAATCCCAAGGTCTAGCGTGCCGATGGGATGAATGGCGGGGGGGGAACCCCGTCCCGAGCGCTCACATGAGTGTAGGAGGAGTCAGGGACCTCACCCTGATCAAAAAAGGAAAATATGAAATGGCGAGTGACAAAAACTATTTACCCCAGGAGGGTACCAGCTTCGCTGGAGAATCCCTCTCTGCATCTTCGGATGTGGACAGCCTCACCGTATCTGGGGGGGGCATCAACCGCCATAGGGACGCAAGTCCCTCTCAACAATCAGTCCAGACGGACTCTGACAACGACAGCGACTCTAGTCTCCCAGAGGCTTTGCTGAACGAGGAGAACAGAGGTGGCAGGGGTAGTGCTCCCCTGAAAAGGAAAGCACCGGAAGTATCAGGAGCTATGGAACGAGGTCCTAAAATCAACACCGCCATCAGGGGCCGGCCTCGCACACCAGGTATGCGGCGCACACAAGGCGCAACTGAAGGCCGTAAACGCGCCACTGTAGTGGACGAGCACTTGGGGGTGGTCCGGGCTGCTGCCAACAGGGTGCTCGAAGAAGCCGATAAGTCCGGAAACCTCAAAGGGACGGTGTGGCGGGCCATGAAAGAGTCCTGCCAACAAATATTGGAAGCTGCCGAGAAAATCGAGGCCCAACAGGTGGAATCGGAAGCAGTTCGAATACTCACAGCGGACAATAAAAGGATGAGGGAACAGCTAGAACTTCTACAGAAGGAAACAAAGGCGCTCCGTACGGCCTACTCCGAAAAGGCGGCTGCGCCTTTAACCTCAGGGACGGGAATCACAAGGACCGAAATCCAAGAAGTCCTTGCGGACTTTAAGGAATCCTTAGAAAGGGACCTGTTTCTGAGATTGGGGGGCATGGTTACGGATCGGCTTAAGGAGGCTGAAAAAAGGGGCATTCTTGCTCCCGAGCCGATTATGCGCCCGCCCCTTACGACAGATAAGAGGCCAAATGAGGTTGAACGCCAAAACCATGAAGAGGAACGGCCAACAACACTAATGTCATCCGCAAGACCTGGACCAGCGGCGCGAAATACAACCCGTCGCAGGCCACAGCCGCAGGAGGAAGAGCCACAGCCTGGCCCCTCTCAGACAACTGAAGCTCCTCTGACCAACCAGGAGAAGGAAGGATGGGCCACTGTGGTGAAAAAGAAAAAAGGCAAGAGGGGAAAAGGCAAGGGGCACGGAAAAAATTCCCCCCCTGACAAGCTGAAACCCACCCAAGCCCAGGTCCGAACCCCCGGGGTGTCTGCGAAGCCGCCACCTAAGAAAATGTTCACCCCACCAAAGTCGTCGGCGGTGGTGGTAACCCTACGGCCGGAATCCAAAATGGATTACAAATCAGTTATGGCCAGGGTCACCACCCTTAAGCTACCGTCCATTGGGGTGGACCACGTGGCGGTAAGGAGAACTGCTACCGGGGCTCGCATTATTGAGATCCCCGGAGCTCACAGTGCGGTCTCCGCTGACACCCTGGCCGAAAAATTAAGGGAGATGGTGGGCGATGAAGCCCAAATATCACGGCCATATAAAACGGCACAAATAAAAATTTATGGCTTCGATGAGTCAGTGACCCAGGAGTCCCTAAAGGAAGCTGCAGCTGAAGCTGGAAACTGTCCACCGGGACAGATAAGGGTTGGCGCTATTCGCACGGCACCTGACCAGACCGGGGCGTCTATTCTAACTTGCCCTGTAGCAGCCGCCAACAATTTGATCAAAGCCGGACGCCTACTGGTCGGATGGTCGGCCGCCAAAATCAAGGGGCTCGAGGCCCTGCCCATGCGATGCTTCCGCTGCATGGGCTTGGGCCACACTAGGGCCCTCTGTCCGTCTCCGGTGGACAGATCCAATGTGTGCCACCGATGCGGCCAAACGGGCCACATGACGGTGGAATGTAGCGCCAAGGAGCCATGGTGTGCCGTGTGCCACGCCGCAAAGCTCCCGGCGGGGCACGTAATGGGGGGAAAGGCCTGCAACCCCCCACGCACCAGGGGTAAGACGGCCCTGGCTACGAGGGAGGTCTCGGAGGGTCGACTAATGGAACATTAATGCCAACACGACCCTCCCACCACCTGGAAGTTCTGCAGGCCAATGTCAACCACTGCGCCCGTGCCCAAGACCTCCTAGTCCAGCACGTGGCGGAGTGGGGCATTGGCGCTGCCATAGTGTCGGAACCCTATTACGTCCCCCCGCTTTCCAACTGGGCTGGCGACACTGAGGGGCTGGTGGCGGTTACTGCTCCCCAAATCGGAAACCACCCACCTCTCTCGAAAATTGTGAGTGGTAGAGGTTACGTGGCGGTGAGATGGGGAGTTATCGCAATAATTGCTGCATACTTCTCCCCCAACGAGCCGCTTCGTGACTTCGAAGACCTCCTTGAGAGAGTGGGTAGGACGATCGGGAGCATAGCGCCGACACCTGTCATGCTGATGGGAGACCTCAACGCGAAACACACGGCATGGGGTTCTCCCGTCGCCAGCCCAAGGGGGGAAGCCCTCTATGACTGGGCGGTGGGAGTGGGGCTTGAAGTCCTAAACCGGGGCAACGCCGCTACCTGTGTGCGGCGGAACGGGGAGTCGATAGTTGATGTGACGTTTGCGACCCCGGCCATTGCCGCGCGGGTGGCGAATTGGCGTGTCCTGGAGGATGTCGAGACCCTCTCCGACCATTTATATATAAGGACGACGGTCTCCAACATGCCCTGTTCCCAAATGCCCGGTCGGGACGAGGGGGGGCGGCAAGGGTTCCCCAGGTGGAATATGGCAAGTCTCGACAGGGACCTGGCTGAAGAGGCTGCCATGATTATCGAATGGAGAGAACCCACACCAAGCCGGTCCCTTGGTGTGGAGGAAAGGGCAATAGGCTTTCGCGTGTCACTCACTGAGGTGTGTGACGCATCCATGAGGAGGTCCGGCCCGTTGCCTGCAAAGGCGCGGGTTCACTGGTGGTCGGAGGACATTGCTGAACTCCGACGTCTCAGTAACCGCGCCCGTCGTAACTACACCCGATGCAGGCGGCGACGGAACTGGGTAGCTGGAGAGGAGGAGCGACTCCATGCTGCCCTCCAGGAGGCTAAAAAATCCCTGTCGATGGCAATCACTAAGGCTAAGGAGGAAGCCCACGAGGCGTTTCTGGCCACACTCGACAGGGACCCGTGGGGGAGGCCATATAGGGTAGTGCGCAACAAGATGCGCCACGCCCCCCCCACAGCCTCCTTAGAGCCGGATCTCCTTAATAGGATTGTCGAAGGCCTATTCCCAACGGCCCAAACATTCGTTCCTCCGAGAATGTCGGCCCCCGAGCGGGAGTCCATCACGACGGAAGTGCCACCGGTGACGACTGAGGAATTTGACCAGGGAGTAGCGCGCCTAATGGCCTGCAAAAAGGCCCCTGGCCCAGATGGCGTCCCTGGTCTGGTTCTACCGGTGGCCTTAAAACACCTGGGGAGCCGTCTCAGACAGCTCTTTGATGACTGTTTGTCATCAGGACGGTTCCCCAAACCGTGGAAGGAGGGCAAGCTCTGCCTACTCAGGAAGGAGAGCCGGCCCGAGGACTCCCCCTCGGGGTGGAGGCCCCTACTGATGCTGGATGAAACCGGGAAAATGCTAGAACGCATTGTGGCCAACCGGATCATCCAGCATCTGGAAAATGTCGGGCCCAACGTGTCGCACCGCCAGTACGGATTCAGAAAAGGGCGGTCGACCGTTGACGCGATAGGGGCCCTCCGAATATTCTCGGAGGACGCAATGGAACGGAAGGGAGGGGCCGTGGGTGTCTCGCTGGACATAGCGAATGCCTTCGGCTCCCTCCCATATGAGGTAATAGAGGAGGCACTCAAATACCATGGGGTGCCCCTCTACCTCAGGAACCTCGTAGGGCACTACCTTACTGAGAGGGTGGTGCTCTACGAGGACAGAGAAGGCGTAAAATCCAAGGCGATGACCTGCGGTGTTCCCCAGGGGTCTGTTCTAGGGCCTCTGCTATGGAACATCGGCTTCGACTGGGCCATCCGCGGGGCCCTGCTCCCCCGGATGACTGTCATCTGCTATGCAGATGACACGATGGTGGCCATCTGGGGAGAGAAGCTGGAGAGCACCCTCAGGGCAGCCGCAGTCGCAGCAGACCTGATGGTCACCCGCGTCAGGCTGCTGGGGCTCAGGGTGGCCCTCAACAAGTGTGAGGTCATCGCCTTCGGAAGCAGGGGATGGAAGCCGCCTGAGGGCGCGTCCATATCCATCGGTGGGGAACGAGTCCAGGTGAAACCGCATATCAAGTACCTAGGTATCATCCTGGACTCACGCTGGAACTTCCGGGAGCACTTCAAACGACTGGCTCCCCGGATAGTCGGTGCTGCGTCGGCCATGGGCCGGCTGCTGCCCAATGTTGGAGGGCCCAGTGCCCCGTGCCGCAAGCTATATGCGGGTGTAACCCGAAGCATGGCATTGTACGGGGCACCAATCTGGGCAGATAGGCTCTCCAAAGCCAACGTGGCCCAGCTGCGGAGGCCACAGAGAGTGGTGGCCAATCGCATAGCTCGGGCCTACGTAACGGTGGCATGGGCGGCGGCGTGTGCACTGGCTGGCACCCCACCGTGGGATATGGACGCTAAGGTTCAGGCGGAAGTATATTGGGAGCGGGCAAGGAGGCGAGCTGTGGGGGAAAGGCCCGCCCCAAGAGAATTAAGGACTGTCCGTCAGTTGGCCGTAGACAGGTTGAAAGAGCGATGGCGAGTAGAGCTGGAAAACTCCCCGTATGGTGTTCGAACCATCGGGGCGCTCCTCCCATCGCTCGAGGAATGGATGGAAAGAACGTACGGCCAACTGACGTACAGGATGACGCAGGTGATGACCGGACACGGGTGCTTCGGTCATTACCTGCACAGAATAGGAAAGGAGGAAACCCCGGTCTGTCATGAGTGTGGGGAGCCGGATGACACGGCCCAACACACTCTGGCAGACTGCGGGAAATGGACCGAGGAGAGGGTGGCCCTAGCAGTGGCCCTAGGAGGAGGAGGCCTGGATCTCTCGCTGCACAACGTCATCAGCAAGATGTTGAGCGGCGAGGGACGCTGGGATGCAGTATACTCCTTCTGCGAAACGGTAATGTCGCAGAAGGAGGCTGCTGAAAGGGAGCGCGAGGCACGAGCGCATGCCCCTCCCCATCGGCGAGGACGAAGAGGCAGGCGGCGGGCACAATATGCCCGTCGTCTGCTAGGATAGTGCCGTGAGGCAACGCCGGGGGGCGTCGTGGTAGAATGTTCGCGATCCCATGGCGCCCCCAATAACGGCCGGTGCGGAAACGCCGCAGGGGGGTTTAGTGGGTAGTCCGGGCTAGGCCTGGGAGTCCCACACTCCCCGGGAACAGTGTCCCCGGGGGCCGGTGCCTAAATGCATTCCCCCCTGCGAAAACAAAAAAAAAAAAAAAAAAAAAAAAAAAAAAAAAAAAAAAAAAAAAGGTTAGGTTAGGTTAGGTTAGGTTAGGTTAGGTTAGGTTAGGTTAGGTTAGGTTAGGTTAGGTTAGGTTAGGTTAGGTTAGGTTAGGTTAGGTTAGGTTAGGTTAGGTTAGGTTAGGTTAGCGGCGGCTGACAAGTTATTGGGCTGGTGCACCCTGGGCGACGGTTAATAACTCCCCGTTTAGGGGTCTTGTTAGCCGTTGGCAAATGTCCTGGCAACTGGTGGTGGGTTACCCATGTCGGGTAACCCAGGTTGGAGAGCCAATTGGCTCAGTGGCTGTGAGAGAAGAGGGCTAAGCCCTCTACTCTTACAGCCGTGGTAGGGGTCGCGGGGGAAGAGGAGGGGTTGGTATTACGGTGCGCCGCTCTCCCTATCCTCCGCGACCAGGCGCGGCCATGGCGCAAACATGGTGGTCGGTGGGGCCGCAGAGGAGGAGGACTGCCGGTATTACGGTGCGCCGCTGTCCCTATCCTCTGCGGCCGAATGAGGCGCGGCCATGGCGCAGGCATGGTGGTCGGTGGGGCCGCAGAGGAGGAGGACTGCCGGTATTACGGTGCGCCGCTGTCCCTATCCTCTGCGGCCGAATAAGACGGAGAGCCGCTGCCTCCGGTCTGCTTCCGGACTGGATGGCGTGCGGCTCGCCTTGGTGGTTGGGGGCGCGCCTGCGGGCGCCCCCCTGAATCGGTGGGACAAGGGTCCCACCCGGCGGCAGGGGTCCTCCAGATGTCGGAGGGCCCCTGAGAGTGGAGAGTCCGGTCTCTGGTGATAGAGACCGGCCAGTCGCTGAGGCGCCTTGTGCTAGTTAGATCCGAGGCGCCTCTTTGTAAAGCGGCCGATGGCATCCGCAGGGGTTTAGTGGGTAGTCTGGGCCGATTAGCTGCCCAGGAGTCCCACACTCAGTGCGTAAATGCATTCCCCTGCGAAAACAAAAAAAAAAAAAAAAAAAAAAAAAAGGTTAGGTTAGGTTAGGTTAGGTTAGGTTAGGTTAGGTTAGGTTAGGTTAGGTTAGGTTAGGTTTTGGGTGGACGCCCTTGCCGCGGAGAATAAGCGCCTTCTCCGGCAGGCGCAGAAGGTGATCGCGGTAAGGGCGATACGGGGGTACCGTACAGTGGCGTTCTCTGCGGCCACAGCCCTCGCGGGCGACCCGCCGTGGGAGTTGGTGGCGGAGGTGCTCGCCGAGGTTTACCACTTTGTGGCGAACAGGAGGGAAATCGGCGAGCACCCCTCGCCTGAGATGGTCCGGCGGGTCCGCTTGCGAGGGCAAGCGGAACTCATGCGGAGGTGGGAGGCAGACCTGGCGCGGGCAACGTACGGTGTACGCACAGTGGAGGCCCTGCGCCAGGTCCTGGAGAGATGGATGTTGAGGCGGCGCAAGCCTCTCACCTTCCGCATGACGCAGGTGCTCACCGGGCATGGCTGCTTCGGTGAGTACTTGCACCGCGTGGCCCAGCGGGAGACCGAGCCGGTCTGCCACGATTGTGGCGAGGCTCGGGACACTGCTCAACATGTTCTAGAGCAGTGTCCCAGGTGGAGTCGGCAGCGCCACGATCTGGTGGCAGTGCTCGGTGGAGTGGATCTGTCGCTCCCGAGTGTCGTCAATGCGATGCTCGGGAGTGACGGAGCCTGGGCGGCAGTGGCCTCCTTCTGTGAGACTGTTATGTCACAGAGGGAGGCCGAGGAAAGGAACCGCGAGGACCACCCCCTCGCGGAGCCGATCCGCAGAAGGCGGACGGGGGTGCGACGCAGGCGCTACCTTGCGCGCCTGCAGGCGCCCCCCTAAATCGGTGGGACTAGTCCCACCCGACGGCAGGGGTCCACCAGGTGTCGGTGGGCCCCTGAGAATGGTGAGTCCGGTCTCTGGCGAAAGAGACCGGCCAGTCGCTGAGGCGTCTTGTGTTAGATAGATCCGAGGCGCCTCCCTGTAAAGCGGCCGATGGCACCCGCAGGGGTTTAGTGGGTAGTCTGGGCTGGATAGCGGCCCAGGAGTCCCACACTCAGTGCGTAAATGCATTCCCCTGCGAAAACAAAAAAAAAAAAAAAAAAAAAAAAAAGGTTAGGTTAGGTTAGGTTAGGTTAGGTTAGGTTGGGGTGCTACTGGGGTGCTACTGTCAGGAAACCTCCACGTTGGCTCGATGATTTGAAGGTTTGCTTCTGTCACTTGATCTTTGATTCGGTGATAGCGGCGGCTGACAAGTTATTGGGCTGGTGCACCCTGGGCGACGGTTAATAACTCCCCGTTTAGGGGTCTTGTTAGCCGTTGGCAAATGTCCTGGCAACTGGTGGCGGGTTACCCATGTCGGGTAACCCAGGTTGGAGAGCCAATTGGCTCAGTGGCTGTGAGAGAAGGGGGCTAAGCCCTCTACTCTTACAGCCGTGGTAGGGGTCGCGGGGGAAGAGGAGGGGTTGGTATTACGGTGCGCCGCTCTCCCTATCCTCCGCGACCAGGCGCGGCCATGGCGCAAACATGGTGGTCGGTGGGGCCGCAGAGGAGGAGGACTGCCGGTATCACGGTGCGCCGCTGTCCCTATCCTCTGCGGCCGAATGAGGCGCGGCCATGGCGCAGACATGGTGGTCGGTGGGGCCGCAGAGGAGGAGGACTGCCGGTATTACGGTGCGCCGCTGTCCCTATCCTCTGCGGCCGAATAAGACGGAGAGCCGCTGCCTCCGGTCTGCTTCCGGACTGGATGGCGTGCGGCTCGCCTTGGTGGTTGGGGGCGCGCCTGCGGGCGCCCCCCCTGAATTGGTGGGACAGAGGTCCCACCCGGCGGCAGGGGTCCTCCAGATGTCGGAGGGCCCCTGAGAGTGGAGAGTCCGGTCTCTGGTGAAAGAGACCGGCCAGTCGCTGAGGCGCCTTGTGCTAGTTAGATCCGAGGCGCCTCTTTGTAAAGCGGCCGATGGCATCCGCAGGGGTTTAGTGGGTAGTCTGGGCCGATTAGCTGCCCAGGAGTCCCACACTCAGTGCGTAAATGCATTCCCCTGCGAAAACAAAAAAAAAAAAAAAAAAAAAAAGGTTGGGGTGCTACTGTCAGGAAACCTCCACGTTGGCTCGATGATTTGAAGGTTTGCTTCTGTCACTTGATCTTTGATTCGGTGATAGCGGCGGCTGACAAGTTATTGGGCTGGTGCACCCTGGGCGACGGTTAATAACTCCCCGTTTAGGGGTCTTGTTAGCCGTTGGCAAATGTCCTGGCAACTGGTGGTGGGTTACCCATGTCGGGTAACCCAGGTTGGAGAGCCAATTGGCTCAGTGGCTGTGAGAGAAGGGGGCTAAGCCCTCTACTCTTACAGCCGTGGTAGGGGTCGCGGGGGAGGAGGAGGGGTTGGTATTACGGTGCGCCGCTCTCCCCATCCTCCGCGACCAGGCGCGGCCATGGCGCAAACATGGTGGTTGGTGGGGCCGCAGAGGAGGAGGACTGCCGGTATTACGGTGCGCCGCTGTCCCTATCCTCTGCGGCCGAATGAGGCGCGGCCATGGCGCAGGCATGGTGGTCGGTGGGGCCGCAGAGGAGGAGGACTGCCGGTATTACGGTGCGCCGCTGTCCCTATCCTCTGCGGCCGAATAAGACGGAGAGCCGCTGCCTCCGGTCTGCTTCCGGACTGGATGGCGTGCGGCTCGCCTTGGTGGTTGGGGGCGCGCCTGCGGGCGCCCCCCCTGAATCGGTGGGACAGAGGTCCCACCCGGCGGCAGGGGTCCTCCAGATGTCGGAGGGCCCCTGAGAGTGGAGAGTCCGGTCTCTGGTGAAAGAGACCGGCCAGTCGCTGAGGCGCCTTGTGCTAGTTAGATCCGAGGCGCCTCTTTGTAAAGCGGCCGATGGCATCCGCAGGGGTTTAGTGGGTAGTCTGGGCCGTTTGCCCAGGAGTCCCACACTCAGTGCGTAAATGCATTCCCCTGCGAAAACAAAAAAAAAAAAAAAAAAAAAAAAAAAAAAAAAAAAAAAAAAAAAAGGTTAGGTTAGGTTAGGTTAGGTTAGGTTAGGTTAGGTTAGGTTAGGTTGGTATGCAGTGGCCTCCTTCTGTGAGACTGTTATGTCACAGAGGGAGGCCGAGGAAAGGAACCGCGAGGACCACCCCCTCGCGGAGCCGATCCGCAGAAGGCGGACGGGGGTGCGACGCAGGCGCTACCTTGCGCGCCTGCAGGCGCCCCCCTAAATCGGTGGGACTAGTCCCACCCGACGGCAGGGGTCCACCAGGTGTCGGTGGGCCCCTGAGAATGGTGAGTCCGGTCTCTGGCGAAAGAGACCGGCCAGTCGCTGAGGCGTCTTGTGTTAGATAGATCCGAGGCGCCTCCCTGTAAAGCGGCCGATGGCACCCGCAGGGGTTTAGTGGGTAGTCTGGGCTGGATAGCGGCCCAGGAGTCCCACACTCAGTGCGTAAATGCATTCCCCTGCGAAAACAAAAAAAAAAAAAAAAAAAAAAAAAAAAAAAAAAAAAAAAAAAAAAAGGTTAGGTTGGTATTAAGTGCGCTGAGGCTGTGTTGAGTGCAATTTGAGGTGTCTTGGTGGTTTTTGGCATCAAGAGTTTTCTTTTGGTTTTGTTTTTGACGGGTTCAGTGTCTTGGCTCCTTGTGGAGTTGAGGCACTGGCAGGATCCTATTCTTTTTTGCAAAAAGTAAGGTTGTGCTGTGGACCACAGCTACCAGACCGCTGGTGCGGGGTAGCTCAACTTTTTGCAACCAGGCAGGGGCCAATTGCTGCCCCCTGTCTGTGGATTTTGCCTTGTTTTTGCCCCTTTAGGGGCCAATTTTGTCTGACTTGGTCACTTCTGGCCCAACATGGGTAGGAACGTGGCCAAAGCTTCGAGGGGAAGGTCTCTGACCCCAAGGGGGAAGAGATCAAACGGGGGGAATAAAGAGGAGGGGATGAGTGTGGGGGAGAGCGAGAAGACGGCGATTAGTCGATCGGAGTCGCTCTACTTTTCCGACGCCGACTCGGACGGGTCAGTCTGGCTCCCGGATGTTAAGCTAGGCGGGAAGCAGCGGGGTCAAGCCCCAAAGAGGAAAGCTTCGGAGGATGTTGAGGAGGCTGAAAGGGCCTCCAATAAGCTTTCCTCTGTCACGAGGGGCCGGGCTGCTCGTCGGGGATCCTATTCCGGGACGGCCGAGGCAAGGGAGAGGCTCCGCGATCTTTCGGCGGACTACGCCGAATTTGAACGCGAGCTGGACAGGGCTGGTACCAGCAAGTTTTTGAAGGCCAGCGAGGAGGGCGGAAAAAGGTGCCTCGTGGACGAGCACCTTGAGGTGGTGAGGGCGGCTGCCCAGAAGGTGTTGGCGGAGGCCGGAAAGTCCGGCAACCTGAAGGGGACGGCATGGCGGGCCATGAATGAGGCCTGCCATGATATAATCGTGGCAGCGGGCAAAATTGAGGCCCAGTGCGAGGAGTCGGAGGCTGTCCGCATTCTCAGAGCGGACAATAAGAGAATGCGGGAGCAGCTTTCGCTCCTCCAGCAGGAGACGAAGGCCCTGCGCACGGCCTTTGCCGAGCGCACGTCGTCGGTGCTGAACGAGGCCCATCCAGCGGCGGGAGCCCCCTCGCTTGAGGACATCAGGGGACTCCTTTCCGAATGGAAGGAGTCCTTTGAGAGGGACATATTCCTCAGGCTGGGGGGTATGGTGAATGACCGCCTCAAGGAGGCGGAGAAGAGGGGCATCCTGGCCCCGGAACCGATCGTTCGGCCGCCACTCGCAGCCGACGAGAGGAGGAAGGAGGCCCCACCTGGAACACCGGCCCCAGGAACGGGACGGAGCTACGCTGGTGCAGCTGCGGGGGCTACTCTCATGCCCCCAGCACGACCTGGGCCTGCACCCAAAGCCGCCCCGGCTAAAAAGCAGCCCAAACAAGCGACGGTGCAGGCCCAGGCGCCTGCCGAGGTACCTGCCGTTGTACCTCCGCCTCAGGAAGGTGAACAGGGGTGGGCTGAGGTGGTTAGAAGGGGGAAAAAGAAGGGGAACAAACCCTCCCCTTCTGCCCAGCCTGAGCCTACCCCAGTGAAGGCCCCCAAGGCGAGCGCACAGCCGCCTAAAAAGATTAGGTTCACCCCACCTAAGACTTCGGCGGTGGTGGTGACCCTCAAGCCGGAATCCAAAATGGATTACCGAGCGGTGATAACGAGGGCCACCACCATCGACCTTTCGTCGATAGGGGTGGACCATGTGTCGGCTGTGCGTGGCACGGCAACGGGGGCTCGTATAATTGAAATACCCGGAGCTAACAGCGGGGCTGCAGCGGACAGCCTCGCGGAGAAGCTCCGGGAGGTCATTGGAGGAGAAGCGGAGGTGACGAGGCCGTTTAAAGCGGCACAAATCAGGGTCTCTGGCCTTGATGAGGGAGTAACGCCGGAGGCCCTAAAAGAGGCCACAGCGAGGGCGGGAAAATGTCTACCGGGACAAGTCAGGGTGGGAAATATTCGCATGGCGCCGGATATGACGGCGTCGGTGATCATCACCTGCCCTGTGGCGGCTGCCAACGCCCTCATAGACGAGGGGCGTCTCCTTGTTGGTTGGACGGCCGCCAAGGTCAGGGGGCTGGAGGCCTTGCCCATGCGGTGTTTCCGGTGCATGGGCATTGGCCACACTAGAGCCCTCTGCCCGTCCCCGGTGGACAGGTCCGAGTTATGCCATCGCTGTGGCAAAGCGGGGCACGTCTCGTCCGCGTGCGAGGCCAGTGAACCCTGGTGCGCGGTGTGCTTTGCGCACAAGTTGGTCGCCAAACACGTTATGGGCGGCCCCTCGTGCAATCCGCCGCGCACACGGGGCAAACTGGCCCCCCCAAACAAGGGAACCCCTGAGGGCACCACGATGGAGCACTAATGCCAGGCGGGTTTCCGCAACAGGCAGAGGTGCTGCAGGCCAACATTAACCACTGCGCCCGTGCACAGGACCTCCTAGTCCAGCACGTGGCGGAGTGGGCCATTGGTGCTGCCGTCGTGGTGGAACCGTATTGTGTCCCCCCCCTTCCTACTTGGATCGGAGACACGGACGGGCTGGTGGCAATTACCTCTCCCCGAACTGGGGATCGCCCACCTCTCTCGAGAATTGATAGCGGTCCGGGATACGCGGCGGCAAAATGGGGGGAGTTTGCCATAGTTGCGGCATACTTCTCCCCCAATAGGCCGCTGCGTGCCTTCGAGGACTTTCTCGAGAGGGTGGGTGAGGTAATGGGGAGAGCGGCACCAGCACCGGTGCTACTGATGGGAGACCTCAACGCCAAGCACTCGGCTTGGGGCTCTCCTGTCGACGATCCGAGGGGTGAGGCCCTGTACGATTGGGCTGTGGGATTGGGGCTTGAAGTCCTAAACCGGGGCAACGTCGACACATGCGTGCGGCGGAACGGGGCGTCGATTGTCGACATATCCTTCGCGAGCCCCGTCATTGCCGCGCGTGTCGTGGACTGGCGTGTCCTGGAGGACGTGGAGACCCTCTCGGACCACAGGTACATCCGAATGGGGGTCTCCAACAGGCCCCAGCAGCCCGTACAGGGCTTGAGGGGGCGGGACCGGGGGTTCCCGAGATGGTGTCTGGCTAGCCTCGACAGGGACCTGGCTGAGGAGGCGGCCATGACTGAAGCCTGGACAAGACCCACACCAAGCCGTTCCCTTGGTGTGGATGAGAGGGCAACAGGCCTTCGTGCGTCGCTAACGCGAATTTGCGACGCTTCGATGAGGAGGTCCGGGCCGCCGGCTGCAAAAACGGCGGTTCACTGGTGGTCGGAAGAGATTGCTGCTCTCCGATCCGCCAGTAACCGAGCCAGACGCGAATATACGCGTTGCAGACGGCGGCGTAATGTCGTTGACGGAGAGGAGGCGCGGCTGCACCTCGCTCTCCAGGAGGCCAAAAGGACCCTGTCGGCTGCGATAGCCAAGGCCAAGGACGACGCTTACAAGGAGTTCTTGGCCACGCTCGACAGGGACCCATGGGGGAGGCCATACAGGACTGTACGCAACAAACTGCGATACGCCCCCCCCACGGCCTCCATGGAACCGGACCTCCTCAAGCGGATCGTGGAAGGCCTGTTCCCCTCTGCTGAGGAATTTGTCCCTCCGAGGATGTCGGCCCCTGAACGGGAGTCCACCACGGCGAGCGTGCCACCGGTGACGGACGAGGAGTTTGACTGGGGACTAAAGCGTCTGGAGGGCCGCAGAAAGGCCCCAGGCCCAGACGGAGTCCCTGGTCCCATACTCCCGGTGGCGGCGAAACACATTGGGAGCCGCCTCAGAGAGCTGTTCGACGACTGCTTGTCGACGGGGCGGTTCCCAAAGCCGTGGAAAGAAGGCCGGCTTGTCCTTATTAGAAAAGAAGGCCGGCCTGAGGACTCTCCTTCGGGGTGGAGGCCCCTCCTGATGCTGGACGAGACGGGCAAACTACTGGAACGTATTGTGGCGGCCCGAATTGCCCAGCATCTGGAAAACGATGGACCCAATGTGTCGGACTGCCAATATGGTTTTCGAAAGGGGCGGTCCACCATTGACGCCATCGGGGCCTTGAGGGCATTCTCGGAGGAAGCAATTGGGAGAGGGGGAGGGGCCGTGGGCGTATCGCTTGATATAGCGAACGCCTTCGGCTCCCTCCCTTATGAAGTGATAGAGGAGGCGCTCCGGTATCACGGAGTGCCCCTCTATCTAAGGAACCTCGTAGGGCACTACCTAACAGGTAGGGAGGTGCTCTACGAGGACAAAGAAGGAAGGAAGTCGAGGGCGATGACCTGCGGCGTTCCCCAGGGTTCGGTCTTAGGCCCCCTGCTGTGGAACGTCGGCTACGATTGGGCCATCCGCGCGGCCCTACCCCCCCGGACAATAGTTATCTGCTATGCAGACGACACAATGGTGGCTGTCCGGGGGGAGCAGTTGGAGAGCACCCTTAGGGCTGCGGCGGTCGCGGCAGACCTGATGCTCACACGCATCAGGATGCTGGGACTAAGGGTGGCCCTCACAAAATGCGAGGTCATCGCCTTCGGGAGGAAGAGAAGCTGGAGACCGCCCTCAAATGAATGCGTTCCCATTGGCGGGGAGAGAGTCCAGGTGAAGCCGTACTTAAAGTACCTGGGCATCATCCTGGACTCACGCTGGGACTTCGGGGAGCACTTTCGTCAATTGGCTCCCCGAGTAATAGGCGCAGCGTCGGCAATGAGCCGTCTGCTGCCCAACGTCGGAGGGCCTGGCGCCTCGTGCCGCCAGCTGTATGCGGGTGTTACCCGCAGCATGGCGCTGTACGGGGCACCGATCTGGTCGGACAGGCTCTCCACAGCCAATAAGGCCCGGCTGCGTAGGCCACAAAAAGTGGTGGCCAATCGCATTGCCCGGGCCTATGTGACGGTGGCTTGGGCAGCAGCTTGCGCTCTTGCCGGAACCCCGCCATGGGAACTGGAGGCCCAGGTACAGACTGAGGTGTACCGGGAGCGGGCCAGGTGCAGGTCACTTGGAATCAGGCTCGCTCCCAGGGAAATGAGGGCGGTCAGGCAGCTGGCCGTGGATAGACTGCGCGAGCGATGGAAAGTTGAGCTTGAAAACTCCCCATATGGTGTAAGAACCATTGGGGCGCTCCTGCCATCGCTCGCAGATTGGGTTGGAAGAGGCCACGGCCAGCTGACCTATAGGCTGACGCAGGTAATGACCGGACACGGGTGCTTCGGTCATTGCCTGCACAGGATTGGAAGGGAGGAGAGTGCGGTCTGCCATGAGTGTGGGGAGCCGGATGATACGGCACAACACACTCTGGCAGACTGCGAAAGGTGGGCGGGGGAAAGGGTAGAACTCATTGTGGAGTTGGGAGGAGTGGACCTTGCGCTGCACAGTGTCGTAGAAAAGATGCTGTGCAGCGAAAGGTGTTGGGATGCGGTGGCTTCCTTCTGCGAGGCTGTCATGTCGCAGAAGGAGGCCGCCGAGAGGGAGCGTGAGGCGCAAGCCAACGCCCCTCTGAACAGGAGAGGCAGACGTGGCAGGCGGCGGGCACGTTTCGCCCGTCGTCTGCTACGGTGAGGACGCCTGGCGAGGCAGAACCGGGGGGCGTCGTGGTGAAATGTCCGCGATCCCATGGCGCCCCCACTAACGGTCGGATGGAAAACGCCGCAGGAGGTTTTAGTGGGTAGTCCGGGCCGGCAGCGGCCTGGGAGCCCCACACTCCGGGGGAGATGTTCTTCCCCTGGGTCGCCCGTAAATGGGTTTCCTCCTGCGAGAACAAAAAAAAAAAAAAAAAAGGTTAGGTTAGGTTAGGTTAGGTTAGGTTAGGTTAGGTTAGGTTAGGTTAGGTTAGGTTAGGTTAGGTTAGGTTAGGTTAGGTTAGGTTAGGTTAGGTTAGGTTAGGTTAGGTTAGGTTAGGTTAGGTTAGGTTAGGTTAGGTTAGGTTAGGTTAGGTTAGGTTAGGTTAGGTTAGGTTAGGTTAGGTTAGGTTAGGTTAGGTTTTTTTTTTTTTTTTTTAGATTTCTCCTGGATGCTACACGACATCCGGGAGGAATTTATTATCGAGCATTATTACAGAGTTTCTTACATAATATATATTGGAGTTTTACATGAGCAATTGTCTTTGATTTTACAGTTTTGTTGCCTCTGCGATTTGATACAGTGGCGTTTATTTTATAATCACTTAATTATTAATCTAGTTACAATTGTAGGTTAATTTTTTTCCAAGTTAGTATGCTGTGTAAATGGTTTGCTAATGTCTTGATGGTGGAGTCTCGGTGATGAATTTGATTAAGGTCATATGGGTCTATCTTGTAGATCCTGGCTACTTCTTCATGTTCGTTTCTTGATTTGTAAAATTTTGGTGTTCTGTTAGGTGTTTCATGGGTTGTATGCTAGGTTATAAGTTGAGTAGTTTCAAATTTCGGTGCTATTTTTTTTTTTTCTGTAAATTTTCTTAATTGTTCTAAGTTCTGGGAAGAATTTGTTAATGTGATGGCTCTTCATGAGGTTTATTTGGAGGAATTTCGTTTCTGTTTAATATCCAAAGTCAGTGGCTTCTTCTATTCTGTTTTTGGCTGCCCTTATTCTAGGGCACAGCTTATGGTCGGTTGCGGAGTGGTTTAGGTTGAGTTGTGTGTCTTGGATGTTCCTTATTTGGCCTTTGCCTGCACAGTTGTAACAGCAGGCTGACTCTGGAGCGTTCTTGGTTGGACAGGTGTCAATCTGATGGTCAGGGGATGCACAGTGTGCGCACGGTTTAGTTTTGGATGTGCACTTGTTTTTCGTGTGTCCAAATTGGAGGCACGAGTGGCACTGTATAAATCTTGTTTGGGGGGCTACGTGCACTCGTTGCAAGTCAACAGCGATCCTCTCTAGTCCGATGATACGGGCGTAAACAGAGGGGTCGACTTCTAGTACGGCGTTGTATAGTTTAGGGTTCCTGTTGTTAGTCAAGTAGCACAGCCTGATTGATTCTGTTGGGAGAGTGTTTTGTGTTGTAATGATTTGTATAAGTTCTTCTCTTTTTATTCGGCTATGGATTCCCTTTGCAATAATTAGTGGTTTACGTTTCTTTGGTATAGAGGCTTGCAGGTGTTCGAACTGGTTAATGTACTCTAATGTTTCTTTCTGTTGTTGTGGGTTTTCAACTTCTATTATAAGTTTGTCTTTTGTAATCTGGGTTATTTTGCTAGGGGCGAAGTTCTTATCTTTGAATGAGATTTGTTCTCTCAGAGTCTGTATAGCTGGTTTGGCGTTGTCGCCGTCGGGGGTTGGGGTCTTCACAAGAATGGCTGGTTTAGTGGGGGTCTTGGCGGTCAAAGAGGCATATGTGGGGGCCTTGGAGGGAGTAGAGAGGGTATGGAACGCCTCAAGCTCCTCCCTAAAAACCCGTCTGAGAGTGTCTTCCTGAATAGTGGGGTTTGGGGTTAGGGGGTTAGGGGTGTCCTGAGAGCTTTTCTCACTATTGCTCGATGTGATTCTTATCGTAGTGCTCTTAATAGCTTCTGCTGCTTCTACTATTAATTTCTTGTTGGGTGCTGTGACGCTTTTTCCTTGATTAATTGCTTCAATAATGATGTTTGCTAGCTGATATATTTTTTCTGTGGGGTTTTCTGACAAATTGGGGAGGGTCGGGAGGGTGGGCAAGGTGGCTTTAACGTTTGCCATGGTAAATGGAAGAAAGAATGACTTTATCAAAAAAAAAAAAAAAAAAGGTAAGAGAAATATTTTAAATTTATAAATTAATATCTCAGGAACTAGTTGAGAAAAGATTTCAAAAATGGCATAGGTGTACTTCTGTGGGTCTAATCTATTGGAAAAGAGTGCAATTTTGACCAAAAGTGCGAAAAAGTAGTGAAAATTTTCGATTTTACGAGCTTAATATCTCAGAAAGTACTGGGTATAAAATTCCAAAAACAGCGTGAAACTTATTTTTTAGGTCTAGACTATGGATGTATGATGTTGGTTTGTCCAAAAATCCCGTAGGAGAAAAGTGATTTTTCAGTTTGAAATTACGTAAAGTCGTCGAGAAAATGTTCTCTTTTTTGGTTAGGACGGTATATCTCAGAAACTATGGCAGGGAAAATTCTCAGATTTGGCACAATTATGGTCAGATAGATGCACTAGGGGCTCAACTATGTCACTTAGCTCTGGGGCTCCAGGGTCCTGGTGTGTGATGACGCGAAGTCGCCAGATGTTGAATTTCGGCAGGAAAAACGGCTGTATCTCAGGAACGCGGGATCCCAGGAACTTGGTGAAACTGCCTTCGGATGCGTCTTCTTACCGCACTTCAGAAGGCAGTTGAACCACTAGCGTAGGTGCATGGGTTTAGCCGCAAACACAAGAAAACCGCTGATTGGCTGTAATCGTTTTTCTGTGATAGCCACCTGATGGCTCAGCAGAAATGTCTCAAATTTGGTGAAATTGTGGTCACTGATTTTACACATAAGATAGCAGTTCAAAAAAGTGGGGTTATCGATCTTATTCCAGAGAAAAAATTTTTTGAAGTTTAAAATTTTTAAAAGTGAAAATGTTTGGGTTTCCTGTTGTTACACTATTGTCTTAATATCACTGTACTATATGTCAAAAGTTGCGCACTATTGTAACCTTTAATTTGGTATATGAATCATAAAGATATCTGTCCACTGGGTTTTTTTTATTGATTTTAATATGAAAAAAGTCAACGAAAATTTAGAGTTTTTGCACTTTTAAAAATAGTTACTAAAAATCTACACTTATAACACTACACACAGTTTATAGCACTAATAAGCACGCATTTTTTAAGGTATCTCACTTAGCTGTAGCACTTTTAGATCCGGAGGTATTAATTTTTTAAACGAAAAATGGGGAATTTTTTGCGCGGAGCGACGTGGACCGTGTGCGTTCAGCTCGCGCGCGGCGGGGAGACTGGGTTAGGTTAGGTTAGGTTAGGTTAGGTTAGGTTAGGTTAGGTTAGGTTAGGTTTTTTTTTTTTTAGATTTCTCCTGGATGCTACACGACATCCGGGAGGAATTTATTATCGAGCATTATTACAGAGTTTCTTACATGTATATATCATAGTTTTACATAAGCAATTGTCTTTGAAGTTTTAATTTTACAGTTTTGTTGCCTCTGCGATTTGATACAGTGGCATTTATTTTTATAATCACTTAATTATTAATCAAATTACAATTGTAGGTTAAATTTTTTCAAGTTACTTATTATGCTGTGTAAATGGTTTGCTAATGTCTTGATGGTGGAGTCTCGGTGGTGAATTTGATTGAGGTCATATGGGTCTATCTTGTAAATCCTGGCTACTTCTTCGTGTTCGTTTCTTGATTTGTAGAATTTTGGGCAGTGTTCTATTAGGTGTTTCATGGATTGTATGCTAGTACTGTCGCATGGGCAGACTTCTGTATTCGTTAGTTTGAACCTGTGTAGATATTCTTTGTGGTACCCATGGTTGGTTATAAGTTGAGTAATTTCAAAATTCGGTGCTATTTTTTCTGTAAATTTTCTTAATTGTTCTAGACTTGGGAAGAATTTGCTAATGTGATGGCCTGTTATTTCCTGTCTGTATATTTCCTTCCATTTATCATCAATTGATTTTTTGATTTCCCTTTTTGCGTAAGATATGGGGAATTTGTTGGATTTGGTTGAGGTTTTCATTGCTGCTGCTTCTTTGGCTTCGATATCTGCTGCTTCGTTTCCGGTTATGCCAATGTGGGCCTTTACCCATATAAAATTTAACTTAGCTTTATGTTTGGTTTTTAGTCTATGTATACAGCTGTGTATTGAAGAAATTGTGGGGTCTGGGTTATTTCTATCTTGTAAGGCTTTTAGGGCTGATTGACTGTCTGAGGCTATTGTTATTGTTGCATTTGTGATCAGTGGGATTTCTTCAATGTATTTTATGGCAGTTTCGATGGCGATTAGTTCGGCAATGAATACTGTGTTTACTCTATTTAATTTGATTTTTTTAGTGATGGTTGTGTTATTTGGTAGGTAGAGAATTGCGCCGGCTCCAGTGTCTCCGTTTTCTAATTTGCTTCCATCTGTATATATTTTTATTGTTGCGTCTTGTGTAAGTCTATCTATGTCTTCCTGTGTTTGGGCTTCGTGTATTTGAATTGTTTGTCGGTCTGCTGGATGTAGTTTTTGGCTTGTTTTAGTTTTTGTTCTTAGTCTTACGTCTTCGGGGAGTTGGGGGAGCACGCCTCTCTGTTTCGTTTGATGGACCTCCCTGTACTCCTCTATCACCAGGTGTAACGGGGTGAGGCCTGCCAGTGCCACCACCGTTATAGTTGGTGCGGTGCGGAAGGCTCGGGTGATTTTGATTGCAAATTGTCGTTGTAGTGACCAGAGTTCTTTTCTAATGTGTTTAAATTTGGTTGCTGATCCCCATATGCCTGCGGCGTATGTGAACATTGGTTGGATGACTGAGATGTATATGGTTTTGACATTTTCCGGGTGTATGCCCCATGTGGGTCTGATAAGTTTAGTTAGTTTACTGAATAGTTTTTGGGTTTTTTCTATGACAGAATGACAGTGGGAGGTGAAAGATAGGCGGTTGTCGATTATTACGCCTAGAAGTTTGATTTTGGAAGAGAAGGGGATGTGGGTATTTTGCATGGTTATGATTGCATTTTTGGATTTTGGTGTGAATGTAATTGCTTGGGTCTTATGGGGGGCAAATGTGAGTTTAGCTTTATTTCCCCATTCTGATATCATTTTGAGGGTTTCATTCGTTGATTGTTCTATAAGTGTGCTGTCTTTTTCTTCTACTAGTAGTAATATATCATCGGCGAACGCCTGTATTCTGATGTTGGGTGGTGTAGGTTTTTCTAAAAGATCATCTAAGATTAAATTCCAGAAAATAGGTCCACATACTGATCCCTGAATGCAGCCTTTTGTGAGTGTTTTTTCTGCTTTTGAGTTTCCATAGTTTACAGTGGCTGTTCGATTTCTTAAATAGTTTACTATGATTTTGTATATGTTGTTGGGACATTTAGTGGTTTGAAGTCGGTGTAGTAAAAATGGCCACCATGCGTTATCGAAGGCTCCTTTGATGTCTAGTGAGATTGCTAATACTTGGTGTTTTTTTGATTTTGCTTTTTTGATGAAATCTATTGCATGTTGAAGAGCGTCTGTTGTAGATATTTGTTCTTTGAAACCGTATTGTTTCTGGTTTGCTAGTTCTGTAGTTTCTAGGTGGTGAGTTAATCTCTTAGCTATAAGTTTTTCTAGTAGTTTGCCAAATACTTTTATTAGGCCTATAGGTCTGTATGCTGTGACATCATCGGTGTCTTCTTTGTTGGGTTTAGGTATGATGAGTACCAGGGCTTTTTTCCATTGGTCGGGGAAGTATCCAATCGTCAAGCACCTGTTTAGTAATTTTGTAAATTGTGTTGGTGTGGCGTTAAATGCAGTGAGGCAGATGTCCGATGTGAGTTTGTCCAAACCAGGGGCTTTATTGGAGTTCATTGTACTTAGGTGGTCTCTTATTTCATCTTCTGTGAACGGTTTGTCATCAGGGGTGTCAATGCTGGCCTTTATACTGGTTCTTATTTCGTGTTGCTCTATAGTGTCCGTGGTGGTATCGTCATCTGGGTAAAAATGCGTTAAGAGGGCCTGGGCTGTGCTGTGAGCGTCGGAGGTATGAATAGAGTTTAGTTTTAATGTTTGTGGTGGTTTCTTGGGGGCTGTTGTTTTTATTATTCTATTGGTGATAGAGTACACATCTTCTTTTCCTTGTTTCTCACAGAATTCTCTGAAGTGTTTGGTTGAGGTTTGAGATAGGGCTTTTGCGTATTCATTTTTAAGTTCCGTGTAGGTTTTTATTGCTTCTTCAAGTGGTCGTTTTGCTTTCTTTAGGTCGTGTAGTCGGTGATGTGCTTTGATGGTAGCTTTTTTCATGTTTTCCAGTTCCTCAGTCCACCATGGGTTGTATTTGGGTCTTGGTTTCGTAGTGCCTAGGGTTTTATCACAAGTTTTCTGTATAGTGCGGGTAAATTCTTCTATGACGGCATCAATGGTTTCTGTATCTGCAGTTTCTAAGTTTTGTGTTTGTATTGCGCTGCCTTCAAGTTTGATCTCTAAGGCTTTCTGTAGTTTTTCTAGGTTCTGTTTGTTCTTTGTATCGTATTTGCGAGTTGATGTGAGTTGTTGTTTTTGTATTTTACCAGGAGTGTTGACTTTAAATTCAATCGCATTGTGGTCTGACGTTGGGCATGCTTCCATGTTTACTTTCCAGTTAGTTATATTAAATGTCATATGTTCAGATATCAGTGTAATGTCGACTATGGATGAGCAAGGGCGTCCGTGGCGGATTGCTTCAAACGTGGGGTTGTCTCCTTGGTTCGCTATTGTTAAATTATGTGTCATTGTGAGCTCGTAGATTTCTTTGCCTCGATCGTTGTTGATAGCTTCGCCCCAGATTCGGTGTTTACCGTTAAGATCACCTGCCACGATCCTGAGTGAGCCGTTGGTTGCGAGTAGAAAGCGGTCTAAGTTAAGCATGGTGTTGAATGGGTCTTCGTCTGGTTCGATATAAACTGAGGCTACATAAAGATTTCTACGTCCTATTTTTAGTTGTGTTACCGCTAAGTTACTGTTGGAGAATTGTGCCATTCCGAGGGCTGAAATTTTGTTTTTAATGAGGATTGCTGCTTTAACGTGGCCATTGTGGTAGAATTGGTGAATGTCAATACCAGGGACGGCTTTTATATGGTTTAATTTGCCTGTGTAAGGTTCTGAGACGCATGCTATGTCATATTCCTGTGATTGAAAATATTGAATAAATTCGTGGTGCGCACGGTAGCTCTTCATGAGGTTTATTTGGAGGAATTTCATTTTTGTTTAATATCCAAAGTCAGTGGCTTCTTCTATTCTGTTTTTGGCTGCCCTTATTCTAGGGCACAGCTTATGGTCGGTTGCGGAGTGGTTTAGGTTGAGTTGTGTGTCTTGGATGTTCCTTATTTGGCCTTTGCCTGCACAGTTGTAACAGCAGGCTAACTCTGGAGCGTTCTTGGTTAGGCAGGTGTCAATCTGATGGTCAGGGGATGCACAGTGTGCGCACGGTTTAGTTTTGGATGTGCACTTGTTTTTCGTGTGTCCAAATTGGAGGCACGAGTGGCACTGTATAAATCTTGTTTGGGGGGCTACGTGCACTCGTTGCAAGTCAACAGCGATCCTCTCTAGTCCGATGATACGGGCGTAAACAGAGGGGTCGACTTCTAGTACGGCGTTGTATAGTTTAGGGTTCCTGTTGTTAGTCAAGTAGCACAGCCTGATTGATTCTGTTGGGAGAGTGTTTTGTGTTGTTATGATTTGTATAAGTTCTTCTCTATTTATTCGGCTATGGATTCCCTTTGCAATGATTAGTGGTTTGCGTTTCTTTGGTATAGAGGCTTGCAGGTGTTCGAACTGGTTAATGTACTCTAATGTTTCTTTCTGTTGTTGTGGGTTTTCAACTTCTATTATAAGTTTGTCTTTTGTAATCTGGGTTATTTTGCTAGGAGCGAAGTTCTTATCTTTAAATGAAATTTGTTCTCTCAGAGTCTGTATGGCTGGTTTGGCGTTGTCGCCGTCGGGGGTTGGGGTCTTGACAAGTATAGTTGATTTAGTGGGGGCCTTGGCGGTCAAAGAGGCGTATGTGGGGGCCTTGGAGGGGGTAGAGAGGGTATGGAACGCCTCAAGCTCCTCCCTAAAAACCCGTCTGAGTGTGTCTTCCTGAATAGTGGGGTTTGGGGTTAGGGGGTTAGGGGTGTCCTGAGAGCTTTTTTCACTATTGTTCGATGTGATTTTTATCGTGGTGCTCTTAATAGCTTCTGCTGCGTCTACTATTAATTTCTTATTGGGTGCTGTAACGCTTTTTCCTTGATTAATTGCTTCTATAATGATGTTTGCTAGCTGATATATTTTTTCTGTGGGGTTTTCTGACAAATTGGGGAGGGTCGGGGGGGTGGGCAAGGTGGCTTTAACGCTTGCCATGATTTATGAAAGAAAGAATGACTTTAAACATTAAACAAACAAAAAAAAAAAAAAAAAAGATAAGAGAATTATTTTAACTTTATAATTAATATCTCAGAAACTAGTTGAGAAAAGATTTCAAAAATGGCGTGGGTGTACTTCTGTGGGTCTAATCTATTGGAAAAGAGTGCAAGTTTGACCAAAAATGCGAAAAAGTAGTGAAAAATTCCGATTTTACGAGCTTGATATCTCAGAAACTACTGGGTATAAAATTCCAAAAACAGCGTGAAACTTATTTTTTAGGTCTAGACTATGGATGTATAATGTTGGTTTGTCCGAAAATCCCGTAGGAGAAAAGTGATTTTTCAGTTTGAAATTACGTAAAGTCGTCAAAAAAATGTTCTCTTTTTTGGTTAGGACAGTCTATCTCAGAAACTATGGCAGGGAAAATTCTCAGATTTGGCACAATTATGGTCAGATAGATGCACTAGGGGCTCAACTATGTCACTTAGCTCTGGGGCTCCAGGGTCCTGGTGTGTGATGACGCGAAGTCGCCAGATGTTGGATTTCGGCAGGAAAAACGGCTGTATCTCAGGAACGCGGGATCCCAGGAACTTGGTGAAACTGCCTTCAGATGCGTCTTCTTACCGCACTTCAGGAGGCAGTTGAACCACTAGCGAAGGTGCATGGGTTTAGCCGCAAACACAAGAAAACCGCTGATTGGCTGTGATCGTTTTTCTGTGATAGCCACCTGATGGCTCAGCAGAAATGTCTCAAATTTGGTGGAATTGTAGTCACTGATTTTACACACAAGATAGCAGTTCAAAAAAGTGGGGTTATCGATCTTATTCTAGAGAAAAAATTTTTTGAAGTTTAAAATTTTTAAAAGTGAAAATGTTTGGGTTTCCTGTTGTTACACTATTGTCTTAATATCACTGTACTATACGTCAAAAGTTGCGTACTGTTGTAACCTTTAATTTGGTATATGAATCATAAAGATATCTGTCCACTGGGTTTTTTTATTGATTTTAATATGAAAAAAGTCAACGAAAATTTAGAGTTTTTGCACTTTTAAAAATAGTTACTAAAAATCTACACTTATAACACTAAACACAGTTTATAGCACTAATGAGCGCGCATTTTTTAAGGTGTCTCACTTAGCTGTAGCACTTTTGGATCCGGAGATATTAATTTTTTTAAACGAAAAATGCGGAATTTTTTGCGCGGAGCGACGTGGACCGTGTGCGTTCGGCTCGCGCGCGGCGGGGAGACTGGGTTAGGTTAGGTTAGGTTAGGTTAGGTTAGGTTAGGTTAGGTTAGGTTAGGTTAGGTTAGGTTAGGTTAGGTTAGGTTAGGTTAGGTTAGGTTAGGTTAGGTTAGGTTAGGTTAGGTTAGGTTTTTTTTTTTTTTTTTTTTTTTTTTTTTTTTTTTTTTTTTTTTTTTTTTTTTTTTTTTTTTTTTTTTTTTTTTTGAAGAGCTAGTATTGAATATATTGGGCAGATTAAAAGCAAATATTGGTATCATTTATATTTGGGATAACATTGGGGTCCCTGCTGTTTTTTGCTAGTTGATACAAAGTTTGCAGGGAGTCCCACCACAGGGTATGTGGTATAATAAATATATATGGTACAGTTTTTGTCTATAGAGAAAGTTTTTTTTTTTTTTTTTTTTGGGATAGAAGGTAGAAGTGGGAAAGGAGAAGAGTTTTTTCATGTGCTGTTTATGGCCTTTAGGTTTTCAATGATTTTGTTGATGTGCGTGTTCAGGGTCTTCATTGTCTCATCTTTTTGTGTAGATAGCAGGAGATTAAATTCCTCAATTCGGTGGCTCTGGCACGCCACGACATAGTCGTGGCGCGTTTTTGAGAAAATTGGGCACTTCATCAGTATGTGCGGTACATCTTGCGTCGTGGAGTCGTCGCAGGGGCACTTGTCATCATCCGTGATCTTAAAGCGATGGAGGTACTCCTTATGGTATCCGTGACCAGTTAATATTTGCGTAAGGGCAAATGAGATTTTGAATGCGCTAAGGAAGGAGAAGATGTTTGTTAATGAAGGGAAGAAGGCTTTGGTGGTGGCACCCTGCGCGGCCGACTCGTACTCCGCCTGCCAAGCCTGGAGCGTTGCCGCTTTTAGGAGTCGCTTGGCGTGGGATAGTGGGAAGAAATTGACCTCGGACGCTGTCTTTTTAGAGGCCGCCTCTTTGGCCGTCGCGTCCGCGATCTCGTTTCCCACTATCCCGACGTGAGCTTTCGTCCACACAAAGTCCACCACCTGGTTCCTGGACCGCAGCAAGAACAGATCTCTGTGAATACGATTCACGAGATAGTCTGTGTTGCTGCGGTCCTGGATAGCCTTTATAGCAGATAAAGAATCTGAAAAGATCTTGGCCGAGGAGTGGTTTCGAAGACGAAGCCACTCCAAGGCTTGGGCTATTGCGTACAGTTCCGCCATGAAGACAGTAGCGGTTCTGCACAATTTAAATTTCCTGGTCACGGATCCCCCCGGCAGTCCCTCCATGATGATGACAAACGCCGCCCCCGTGTCCCCATTGTCGTGTTTGCTCCCGTCCGTGAAGACATTGGGTGCCTCCGGGTTCATGAGGTAGTCGGTTTCCTCCTGCGTGGTCGCCGTACTGTAGTCTATAGTGACCCGCTCGGCTGGATGCAGGAGGTCCCTAACCCGGACACGCCGGTACAGCCCAATGTCCTCAGGGAGGGAGTCCAACATACCGGTCTTCTTGATGTGGTGTGTCTCACGCACCTCGTCAATCACCAAGTGTAGCGGCGGAAATCGTGCCAGTGCGTCGGCTGCGACGGCAGATATTGTGTGGAATCCACGTATTGCCATGATTGCGAATTTCCTTTGGAATGACCGGAGCGCTCGGCGGACCAGGTGGTATTTCGTTGCGGACCCCCATATCCCTGCCGCATAGGTAATAATGGGGGTCACAACCTGTCTGTAGATGCAGTCAATATTTTCTGGGTGAACACCCCATGTGGGCCGAACGAATCGTATAAGATTTTTGTACACTTTGGTCGCTTTGTGTATAATGTATTTGGTGTGGTTTATGAATGTGAGTCTCTTGTCTATTATAACTCCTAAGAGTTTGATGGTGTCGGAGATTGGTATCTGAGTGTTGTCGATGCGGATGATGGCGGTCTGTGTGTGTTTGGTGAATGAGATGAGTTTAGTTTTGTCGGGCCCAAAGTGTAGCTTGACTCGTTCGCCCCAGGCATGAATATCTTGTAGACTTTGCTCAGAGATCTTTTCCACCTCCTCACGTGTTCGACCCTCGACGATCAGCAACACATCATCCGCGAATGCTTGGATGTGTGCGCCGTCAGGTAGGGGCAACGTGAGGAGTTCGTCCAGAATTATGTTCCAGAACACCGGTCCGCAGGCCGACCCTTGGATGCACCCCTTGGTCATCTCTTTGGACGCCGTGCTGTCGGCGTACTCCAGGGTTACGGTCCTGTTCGAAACATAATTCCGGACGATGCGGTGGATATTCTTAGGGCATTTGATATGCCGAAGCCGCCGAAAAAGTGCCGGCCACCAGGCATTGTCGAATGCTGCCTTGATATCCAGTGAGACTGCTACGACTTGCTTTTTGTTGTTCTTGGCATTGTTTATGGTCTCTAGGGCTAACTCAAGAGCGTCTGTAGTGGATGTTTGTTCCCTAAATCCGAATTGTCTGTTGGAGAGTTGTTCTTCGCATTCCGCTTTGTAAGTAATCCGTTTGATCAGCAGCTTTTCTAGGACCTTGCCGAACACGGGGATGAGTCCTATAGGCCGATAGGAGCCGAGTTCCTCCATATCGGTCTTGGTTAGGTTAGGTTAGGTTAGGTTAGGTTAGGTTAGGTTAGGTTAGGTTAGGTTAGGTTAGGTTAGGTTAGGTTAGGTTAGGTTAGGTTAGGTTAGGTTAGGTTAGGTTAGGTTAGGTTAGGTTAGGTTTTTTTTTTTTTTTTTTGTGGGGGCTAGATATTAAAATATGGGGGCTCAAAAAGTTATCATTTCTTTACATTTTGCCATGTAAGGATCAAGTTTTGGGATTCCCTCGGTTTTCTGCTATTGGATACAGAGTTGTGGGGAATCCCGCCACTGTATTATTATACATAATTTTGATTATATATATAAGTATATGTATATATATATATATGTATTATTGTGTATTATACGTATAGGTATAATCAGTTTATATGTTTGTATTATACTATGTTTATATGGCTTTGATATTTTGATGATTTGATAAGGATTAAGTTTTGGGATTCCCTCTGCTTTCTGCTATTGGATACAGAGTTGTGGGGAATCCCGCCACTGTATGATTATACATAGTTTTGGTTATATTTATAAGTATATGTATATATATATATATATATATATGTATTATCGTGTATTATACGTATATGTATATTCTATTTATATATTTCAATACATAATTTTATAAGTGTTATGTGTCTGTATTATGCTATATTTATATGGCTTTGATATTTTTGATGATTTGATAAGGATTAAGTTTTGGGATTCCCTCTGCTTTCTGCTATTGGATACAGAGTTGTGGGGAATCCCGCCACTGTATGATTATACATAGTTTTGGTTATATTTGTAAGTATATATATATATGTGTTATTGTGTATTATACGTATATGTGTATTCTATTTATATATTTCAATATATAATTTTATAAGTGTTATATATCTGTATTATACAATATTTATATGCCTTTGATGAATAAAGGAACTTATTCGCTATTCAGTTTTATTGACAGCCTTAAGGCTGTTTACTCGTGATATATAGTGTAACAGCGATTGAGGTTACATTGAGTTACTTTGATCGTGCTAATAACCATAGTCGGTTGTGTCATTGAGGGATTTTAAGGCGTTGAGGATTTTGGGGCAAGATTTAGCGTCGAGGGCGGAGTGTTTGGTGTTGGTGCCGTTTGCTTTTTTACAGTTGTAGCAGGTCATCTTAGTTGCGTCTGTTCTGTATGGGCACGTAGTGATGTGGTGCGTAGCGGAGCCGCAGTGGCCGCACGGGTAGAAGTCAGCCGAGCATTTGTTGCCTGTGTGTCCAAACTGCAGGCATTTGCGGCATTGTACAAAGCGGCTGAAATCCGCCACGTGCACCCTCTGATGCTCCACATTCACGCGACCCTCTTCGACAAACGCGCGTCGAATTGCGGGGGCTACCTCCAGTACCGCGTTATAAAGATTCTCATTGCGGTTTTTAAGGAGGAAACATAGTCGAAGGTCGCCGGCAGCCACTTGATTTTGGCTGGCAACGATCTCCAACAGCTCGTCCTTGTTTGTCTCCTTGCTCACGCCTTTTAGGATGATGAGGGGTTTCCTGAGTTTGGATTTCTCCGCGACTATACCCGGGACTTCGTTGACCCTCGCCAATGTCTCATCCCTCTGCGCGGCGTTGTCGAAGTTGACCTTCACCGTATTGTTGCGCAAGGTGCGCACTTTCGAGGGAGCGAATGTGGTGTTTCTGAACTTGATGTTTTTGCGCCACTCGCTATAGACATCCGGTTGCTTGTCACCGGCCTCCTTGGCCTTGATGATTATAGCCGGCTGGGTACGAGGCATTGGCGAAGGACGTTTGGGTGGAGAGGTGGCAGCTACCGTTGCGAAGGACCTCGACTGGGGGGCTGGGGGGGTTGAGGTAGGTAGAGGGGCGGGGTGGGGAGTGGGAACTTGAGTAGGCGTATGTCCCTTTAGTTCGTCCCTAATAGTCTCCCGGATGGCATGGAGGACCGCGTCCGAAACCGGCTTCGGGAGCTCGGGCGGAGTCTCGTTTCGGGACCCCTCCACCGCGCCCATGATAGATTGCGCCAGCTCCTTTATGCGCTTCTTGTTACCGCTGGTCACGCTCTTGCCCTCGGAAATCTTGGCGATAATTTCCTTGGCCGAGTCCGAGATAAAGGAGAGTGTCGCTTGGAGCGCGGTGGGGAAGGTGGGGGCTGGTGTCGCTTGCGGGGCGACCGTCGCCGCCGCGATTGCGACTGAGAGAGGCTGAGTCACAACTTGGCTTTGGGTGGGCTGGGGGTGCGTCTGCGCCGGTGTAGCAGCCGGGGGCGGCAAGTTCGACGGCGCGGGGGTGAGGGTAGACGACGGGGAGTAAACGAGTGCGGGGGTGATATCCGACTGCGGTGAGAGTGATTCCCAGGACGCCGGGATATCCTCCCCCACACGGCTTATCGACCCACGCCTGCTGGCCGGAGTGCTAGGTGGCGACATGTATCCCCGAGAAGGGGTTGCGGGGGGGGAGAAAGATGATCTCGGTCGGGGCAACTGGGATGGGGAGGTGGGAGCACCGTGAGAAGTGGACGGTGATGGTGACTGCATGATTCGCTGGAGTCGCTGGGGAGGTGAACGTACAGGGGCCCTTCCCCTGGGCGGGGGTGACCGCGGGGAGTGAGAGCGTGAATGCCCCGCTCTAGAGGTGGTGGGTTGCGGCGGGGGACTCTGCTGTGTGATAATGTCCGTAGGAGTCTCGGAGATGCGGGTGAGGTTCCTACGGTTCCTGTCTGGGGGGCGAGTATTAGCCGCCTTACGCGGAGGTGAGTGGGCTAAGACCATGTTGTCTTAGATCGGAAAAGTGTTTAGAAGAAGGTATGAAAAAATTTAGAATATCGTCTATGTAAGTAAAAGTTGAGGAGACGTGGGAGAGCAACAGAAGAGAGAATAGCAAAAGGCAATAATTTTCCGGAGTAGAGGACGGGTAGAACTACAAGGGAATCCTAAACTGTTGTTATTTGGGGTGCTGTTAATTTAGGTAACAATTTTTGGCCCTAGGTGGCGGTAAAAGCGAAGTAGATCTGGGTATGGGGTGTCCCAAGTGAAGTCCCTTTTACAACCTGAACACAATTGGGCGGGTGTGGTGGGCGAAAATTTCAAAAATGGGTGGTCCTATCGAGACGTGTGAGGCGTCAAAAGATGCGCCTCCGTTAGCCTGATAAGATGGTGCAACAAGCTAGCGAGGGTCCGATAGGAAAAACTCGGAAAAAACAGGAAAAAGTGTGATTTTAATAAAATTTGTATGAAAAATTTCTATGTTACAGGTGAGAATGCAAGAAAACTGCAACGGAATGCGACGAAACTTCACAGGGAGCCGGGAGACAGGTAAGTAAACAGAACTACAAACAAAGACGATCAAGGGATAGCGAGAAAAAATTTTAGAGAGTTATATGAGTGTTAGCGCCTAAGTATGGCGTTCACGGAAACTAAATGAATTTTTTAAAGAGAAATTATGGAGAAATCTGCACTGAAAACACTTGTTATATTGAAGGATACACGAGATGCACTAAAGAGAAAATTCACAGGGATGTAGGGGAACAAATAGGTATATCGGTTAGGTTAGGTTAGGTTAGGTTAGGTTAGGTTAGGTTAGGTTAGGTTAGGTTAGGTTAGGTTAGGTTAGGTTAGGTTAGGTTAGGTTAGGTTAGGTTAGGTTAGGTTAGGTTAGGTTAGGTTAGGTTAGGTTAGGTTAGGTTAGGTTAGGTTAGGTTAGGTTAGGTTAGGTTAGGTTAGGTTAGGTTAGGTTAGGTTAGGTTAGGTTAGGTTAGGTTAGGTTAGGTTAGGTTAGGTTAGGTTAGGTTAGGTTAGGTTAGGTTAGGTTAGGTTAGGTTAGGTTAGGTTAGGTTAGGTTAGGTTAGGTTAGGTTAGGTTAGGTTAGGTTAGGTTAGGTTAGGTTAGGTTAGGTTAGGTTAGGTTTCGGGGAGGAGTTTCGGGGGCTGCTCAACCGCTGTCTGCGAGAGGGGCAGTTCCCGAAATTATGGAAGGAGGGCCGGCTCTGCCTTATTCCGAAGGGGAGCCGGCCCTTGGACTCGGCTTCGGCGGTGCGACCTCTGGTCCTGCTGAGCGAGGCTGGGAAGGCCCTAGAGAGCGTTGTGGCCTCTCGCCTCGTTCGGCATGTGGAGGAAGGCCCGGGACCGCGTCTCTCTGACGTGCAGTACGGATTCCGGGCCAAGAGGTCCACCATCGACGCCCTCAGGCGTCTGCGGTCGGTGACGGAGGAGGCGGATCGAGAAGGCGATGTGACCCTGGCGACGTCTTTAGACGTCGCCAACGCCTTCAACAGCATCCCGCACAGTGTAATACGGGAGGCACTCCGGTACTTTGGGGTGCCCTCGTACCTGCGGCGGCTGTTGGGGGTGTACCTGGAGGATCGTGTTGTCCTGTACGAGGACGGGGGGGGTCGTATGGTTCGGCGGAGCGTCGGATGCGGTGTGCCACAGGGGTCGATTCTCGGCCCTATCCTGTGGGACATCGCATACGATTGGGTCCTGCGGTGCCGGCTTCCCCCCGGGACGGGTGTCATCTGCTATGCGGATGACACTCTCTTCACGTCCCGGGGTGCGAACTTCGGTGAGGCGGCGCGGCTGGCCGAAACGGGCCTCGCCCTTTTGGTCGGCCGCATAGAGAGGCTGGGGCTTCGGGTCCGACTGGATAAGACCGAAGTCCTCCTCTTCCGCGGGGCCCGGACGCGAGGACCTCCCCCAGGGGCGCGCCTCCAGGTGGGTCATGAGGAGTTGAGGGTGAGTGCCCAGATGAAATACCTGGGCCTCATCCTCGACGGGAGATGGTCCTTTGTCCCCCACTTCCGAGAGCTGGGGCAAAGGATCGTCAGGACGGCTGCGTCGCTGGGCCGACTCCTGCCCAATCTGGGTGGGCCCAGCGACGCTGTACGGAAGCTGTACTCCGGCGTGTGCCGGAGTATGGCGATGTACGGCGCCCCCGTTTGGGTGGACGCCCTTGCCGCGGAGAATAAGCGCCTTCTCCGGCAGGCGCAGAAGGTGATCGCGGTAAGGGCGATACGGGGGTACCGTACCGTGGCGTACGCTGCGGCCACAGCCCTCGCGGGCGACCCGCCGTGGGAGTTGGTGGCGGAGGTGCTCGCCGAGGTTTACCACTTTGTGGCGAACAGGAGGGAAATCGGCGAGCACCCCTCGCCTGAGATAGTCCGGCGGGTGGGCAAGCGGAACTCATGCGGAGGTGGGAGGCAGACCTGGCGCGGGCAACGTACGGTGTACGCACAGTGGAGGCCCTGCGCCAGGTCCTGGAGAGATGGATGTTGAGGCGGCGCAAGCCTCTCACCTTCCGCATGACGCAGGTGCTCACCGGGCATGGCTGCTTCGGTGAGTACTTGCACCGCGTGGCCCAGCGGGAGACCGAGCCGGTCTGCCACGATTGTGGCGAGGCTCGGGACACTGCTCAACATGTTCTAGAGCAGTGTCCCAGGTGGAGTCGGCAGCGCCACGATCTGGTGGCAGTGCTCGGTGGAGTGGATCTGTCGCTCCCGAGTGTCGTCAATGCGATGCTCGGGAGTGACGGAGCCTGGGCGGCAGTGGCCTCCTTCTGTGAGACTGTTATGTCACAGAGGGAGGCCGAGGAAAGGAACCGCGAGGACCACCCCCTCGCGGAGCCGATCCGCAGAAGGCGGACGGGGGCGCGACGCAGGCGCTACCTTGCGCGCCTGCAGGCGCCCCCCTAAATCGGTGGGACTAGTCCCACCCGACGGCAGGGGTCCACCAGGTGTCGGTGGGCCCCTGAGAATGGTGAGTCCGGTCTCTGGCGAAAGAGACCGGCCAGTCGCTGAGGCGTCTTGTGTTAGATAGATCCGAGGCGCCTCCCTGTAAAGCGGCCGATGGCACCCGCAGGGGTTTAGTGGGTAGTCTGGGCTGGATAGCGGCCCAGGAGTCCCACACTCAGTGCGTAAATGCATTCCCCTGCGAAAACAAAAAAAAAAAAAAAAAAAAAAAAAAAAAAAAAAAGGTTAGGTTAGGTTAGGTTGGGGTGCTACTGTCAGGAAACCTCCACGTTGGCTCGATGATTTGAAGGTTTGCTTCTGTCACTTGATCTTTGATTCGGTGATAGCGGCGGCTGACAAGTTATTGGGCTGGTGCACCCTGGGCGACGGTTAATAACTCCCCGTTTAGGGGTCTTGTTAGCCGTTGGCAAATGTCCTGGCAACTGGTGGTGGGTTACCCATGTCGGGTAACCCAGGTTGGAGAGCCAATTGGCTCAGTGGCTGTGAGAGAAGGGGGCTAAGCCCTCTACTCTTACAGCCGTGGTAGGGGTCGCGGGGGAAGAGGAGGGGTTGGTATTACGGTGCGCCGCTCTCCCTATCCTCCGCGACCAGGCGCGGCCATGGCGCAAACATGGTGGTCGGTGGGGCCGCAGAGGAGGAGGACTGCCGGTATCACGGTGCGCCGCTGTCCCTATCCTCTGCGGCCGAATGAGGCGCGGCCATGGCGCAGACATGGTGGTCGGTGGGGCCGCAGAGGAGGAGGACTGCCGGTATTACGGTGCGCCGCTGTCCCTATCCTCTGCGGCCGAATAAGACGGAGAGCCGCTGCCTCCGGTCTGCTTCCGGACTGGATGGCGTGCGGCTCGCCTTGGTGGTTGGGGGCGCGCCTGCGGGCGCCCCCCCTGAATCGGTGGGACAGAGGTCCCACCCGGCGGCAGGGGTCCTCCAGATGTCGGAGGGCCCCTGAGAGTGGAGAGTCCGGTCTCTGGTAAAAGAGACCGGCCAGTCGCTGAGGCGCCTTGTGCTAGTTAGATCCGAGGCGCCTCTTTGTAAAGCGGCCGATGGCATCCGCAGGGGTTTAGTGGGTAGTCTGGGCCGTTTGCCCAGGAGTCCCACACTCAGTGCGTAAATGCATTCCCCTGCGAAAACAAAAAAAAAAAAAAAAAAAGGTTAGGTTAGGTTAGGTTAGGTTAGGTTAGGTTAGGTTAGGTTAGGTTAGGTTAGGTTAGGTTAGGTTAGGTTAGGTTTCGCGGTGGTGGGGTGCTACTGTCAGGAAACCTCCACGTTGGCTCGATGATTTGAAGGTTTGCTTCTGTCACTTGATCTTTGATTCGGTGATAGCGGCGGCTGACAAGTTATTGGGCTGGTGCACCCTGGGCGACGGTTAATAACTCCCCGTTTAGGGGTCTTGTTAGCCGTTGGCAAATGTCCTGGCAACTGGTGGTGGGTTACCCATGTCGGGTAACCCAGGTTGGAGAGCCAATTGGCTCAGTGGCTGTGAGAGAAGAGGGCTAAGCCCTCTACTCTTACAGCCGTGGTAGGGGTCGCGGGGGAAGAGGAGGGGTTGGTATTACGGTGCGCCGCTCTCCCTATCCTCCGCGACCAGGCGCGGCCATGGCGCAAACATGGTGATCGGTGGGGCCGCAGAGGAGGAGGACTGCCGGTATTACGGTGCGCCGCTGTCCCTATCCTCTGCGGCCGAATGAGGCGCGGCCATGGCGCAGGCATGGTGGTCGGTGGGGCCGCAGAGGAGGAGGACTGCCGGTATTACGGTGCGCCGCTGTCCCTATCCTCTGCGGCCGAATAAGACGGAGAGCCGCTGCCTCCGGTCTGCTTCCGGACTGGATGGCGTGCGGCTCGCCTTGGTGGTTGGGGGCGCGCCTGCGGGCGCCCCCCTGAATCGGTGGGACAAGGGTCCCACCCGGCGGCAGGGGTCCTCCAGATGTCGGAGGGCCCCTGAGAGTGGAGAGTCCGGTCTCTGGTGATAGAGACCGGCCAGTCGCTGAGGCGCCTTGTGCTAGTTAGATCCGAGGCGCCTCTTTGTAAAGCGGCCGATGGCATCCGCAGGGGTTTAGTGGGTAGTCTGGGCCGATTAGCTGCCCAGGAGTCCCACACTCAGTGCGTAAATGCATTCCCCTGCGAAAACAAAAAAAAAAAAAAAAAAAAAAAAAAAAAAAAAAAAAAAAAAAAAAAAAGGTTTCGCGGTGGTCGCGGAGCCGTACGCGGTTCCCTCCCTGCCCCACTGGGCGGGGGATCTGGATGGCCTCGTGGCCATCGTGGCTAGGCCTGGTGCCGCCCCTCCCCTCGCGATTAAGAAGAGAGGGAACGGCTTTGTGGTGGCGGTTCGGGGAGAGTACGCCATAATTGGTGTTTACTTCTCCCCGAACCGGGATTTGCCGGCCCTGGAGCGGTTCTTGGATGCTCTGGGGCCGGAAATAAGGCGGTTAGCGCCCCTAAAGGTCTTCGTGGCCGGTGACTTCAACGCCAAATCAACGGCGTGGGGGAACCCGGCCACGGAGCCCAAGGGGCGAAAGGTGGAAGAGTGGGCGCTGGCCGCGGGGCTGTCTCTCCTAAACAGGGGGACAGCCCACACGTGCGTGCGACGGACGGGCGGATCGGTGGTGGACCTGACGTTCGCCACCCCCTCCGCCGCGCGCTCCGTGTCGGACTGGAGGGTGGAAGGGGGGGTGGAGACACTCTCGGACCACTTGTATATTCGGTTCGAGGTGTCGGCCGCCCCCCAATGTCAGGCGGCATCATCGTCCCGGGTGCGCAGCCGGTTCCCGCGCTGGGCCCTTACGCGGCTTGACCGGGAGCTGGCGGAAGAGGCGGCCATCGTCGGCCGCTGGAGCCTCCCGCCTCTAGACGGAATGGGGGTGGACGACGCGGCTGACCGTCTCGGCGACGCTTTCACAGCGGTGTGCCGGGCGGCCATGCCAAGCGTAGGTCGAGCCCCCCCTAGGCGGGCGGTCTATTGGTGGTCGGCGGAGATTGCCGCCCTTCGCGTCGCCTGCAACGCGGCCCGAAGGGCCTATAGTCGAAGCAGGCGGCGCAGTCCCCGGGACGAGGAGAGGGATGGTCAGCTGTATGCGGTGTATGTGGAAAACCGTAAGGAGCTGCAGCTGGCCATCGGTCGGGCCAAGGAGGAAGCCTTCGAGGAGCTGGTGGAGGGTATCGAAAGAGACCCATGGGGCCGGCCGTATAAGTGGGCGCGAGACAAATTGCGCCCACAGGCGACCCCGCTAACGGAGACCCTTCAGCCAGCTCTGCTGGGGGAGATTGTCGGGGATCTATTCCCCGGCAATCCGCGAGGGTTTTCTCCTCCGAGGATGGCCCGACAGCCGCCTGACGCGGAGGGAGAAGAGGTGGAGGCGGATCCGCCTCCCGTCACCGACGTCGAAATGGAGGTGGTCCTCGACCGCCTCCAGACAAGGAAGAGGGCACCGGGTCCAGACGGGGTGCACGGGAAAGTGCTTGCGCTGATTCTCGTGCACCTCGGGGAGGAGTTTCGGGGGCTGCTCAACCGCTGTCTGCGAGAGGGGCAGTTCCCGAAATTATGGAAGGAGGGCCGGCTCTGCCTTATTCCGAAGGGGAGCCGGCCCTTGGACTCGGCTTCGGCGGTGCGACCTCTGGTCCTGCTGAGCGAGGCTGGGAAGGCCCTAGAGAGTGTTGTGGCCTCTCGCCTCGTTCGGCATGTGGAGGAAGGCCCGGGACCGCGTCTCTCTGACGTGCAGTACGGATTCCGGGCCAAGAGGTCCACCATCGACGCCCTCAGGCGTCTGCGGTCGGTGACGGAGGAGGCGGACAGAGAAGGCGAGGTGACCCTGGCGACGTCGTTAGACATCGCCAACGCCTTCAACAGTATCCCGCACTGTGTAATACGGGAGGCGCTCCGGTACTTCGGAGTGCCCTCGTACCTGCGGGGGCTGTTGGGGGCGTACCTGGAGGAGCGGGTCGTCCTGTACGAGGACAGGGGAGGCCAAATGGTCCGGCGGGGCGTCGGGTGCGGTGTCCCGCAGGGGTCGATTCTCGGCCCTATCCTGTGGGACATCGCATACGATTGGGTCCTGCGGTGCCGGCTTCCCCCCGGGACGGGTGTCATCTGCTATGCGGATGACACTCTCTTCACGTCCCGGGGTGCGAATTTCGGTGAGGCGGCGCGGCTGGCCGAAACGGGCCTCGCCCTTTTGGTCGGCCGCATAGAGAGGTTGGGGCTTCGGGTCCGACTGGATAAGACCGAAGTCCTCCTCTTCCGCGGGGCCCGGACGCGAGGACCTCCCCCAGGGGCGCGCCTCCAGGTGGGTCATGAGGAGTTGAGGGTGAGTGCCCAGATGAAATACCTGGGCCTCATCCTCGACGGGAGATGGTCCTTTGTCCCCCACTTCCGAGAGCTGGGGCAAAGGATCATCAGGACGGCTGCGTCGCTGGGCCGACTCCTGCCCAATCTGGGTGGGCCCAGCGACGCTGTACGGAAGCTGTACTCCGGCGTGTGCCGGAGTATGGCGATGTACGGCGCCCCCGTTTGGGTGGACGCCCTTGCCGCGGAGAATAAGCGCCTTCTCCGGCAGGCGCAGAAGGTGATCGCGGTAAGGGCGATACGGGGGTACCGTACAGTGGCGTTCTCTGCGGCCACAGCCCTCGCGGGCGACCCGCCGTGGGAGTTGGTGGCGGAGGTGCTCGCCGAGGTTTACCACTTTGTGGCGAACAGGAGGGAAATCGGCGAGCACCCCTCGCCTGAGATGGTCCGGCGGGTCCGCTTGCGAGGGCAAGCGGAACTCATGCGGAGGTGGGAGGCAGACCTGGCGCGGGCAACGTACGGTGTACGCACAGTGGAGGCCCTGCGCCAGGTCCTGGAGAGATGGATGTTGAGGCGGCGCAAGCCTCTCACCTTCCGCATGACGCAGGTGCTCACCGGGCATGGCTGCTTCGGTGAGTACTTGCACCGCGTGGCCCAGCGGGAGACCGAGCCGGTCTGCCACGATTGTGGCGAGGCTCGGGACACTGCTCAACATGTTCTAGAGCAGTGTCCCAGGTGGAGTCGGCAGCGCCACGATCTGGTGGCAGTGCTCGGTGGAGTGGATCTGTCGCTCCCGAGTGTCGTCAATGCGATGCTCGGGAGTGACGGAGCCTGGGCGGCAGTGGCCTCCTTCTGTGAGACTGTTATGTCACAGAGGGAGGCCGAGGAAAGGAACCGCGAGGACCACCCCCTCGCGGAGCCGATCCGCAGAAGGCGGACGGGGGTGCGACGCAGGCGCTACCTTGCGCGCCTGCAGGCGCCCCCCTAAATCGGTGGGACTAGTCCCACCCGACGGCAGGGGTCCACCAGGTGTCGGTGGGCCCCTGAGAATGGTGAGTCCGGTCTCTGGCGAAAGAGACCGGCCAGTCGCTGAGGCGTCTTGTGTTAGATAGATCCGAGGCGCCTCCCTGTAAAGCGGCCGATGGCACCCGCAGGGGTTTAGTGGGTAGTCTGGGCTGGATAGCGGCCCAGGAGTCCCACACTCAGTGCGTAAATGCATTCCCCTGCGAAAACAAAAAAAAAAAAAAAAAAAAAAAAAAAGGTTAGGTTAGGTTAGGTTAGGTTAGGTTAGGTTAGGTTAGGTTAGGTTAGGTTAGGTTAGGTTAGGTTAGGTTAGGTTAGGTTAGGTTAGGTTAGGTTAGGTTAGGTTAGGTTAGGTTAGGTTAGGTTAGGTTAGGTTAGGTTGAGGTGTAGTGTGCTAAGAGGTGTAGTGTGCTAAGAGGTGTAGTGTGCTAAGAGGTGTAGTGTGCTAAGAGGTGTAGTGTGCTAAGAGGTGTAGTGTGCTAAGAGGTGTAGTGTGCTAACTGAGGTGTAGTGTGCTAACTGAGGTGTAGTGTGCTAACTGAGGTGTAGTGTGCTAACTGAAGTACTCTGGTTATTAATCGGCGCCAAGGGCGAATTCGACGTCCTCTATTGGTTTTTATTTGTTTTGACGGTTCAGTGTCTTGGCTCCTTGTTGAGTTGAGGCACTGACAAGATCCTATTGTTGGTCAGTTGTATCTGACCAGAGCTACTGGATCGCTGGTGCGTTCTTGTAGCCAGGCAGAGGCCAATTTCTGCCCTCTGTCTGTGGACTGTGTTTTGTTTTGCCCCATTTGGGGCCATTTATTTCTGGCGTGGTCACTTCCCGGCCCGATATGGGTAGGAACGTGGCCAAATCTTCTAGGGGAAGATCTCTGACCCCAAGGGGGAAGAGATCAACCGGGGGGGTTAATGAGGACGTGGGAGAGAAGACGATCAGCCGGTCTGAGTCGCTGTACTTCTCGGACGGCGACTCGGACGGGTCAATCGATCTTCCGGAAATTAAGTTGGGCGGGGAGAAGCGGGGTCAAGCCCCAAAAAGGAAAGCTTCGGAGGAAGTCGAGGAGGCTGAAAGGGCTTCCAACAAGCTTTCCTCTGTCTCGAGAGGCCGGGCTGCCCGTCGGGGCTCGTATTCTGGGACGGCCGAGGCGAGGGAGAGGCTCCGCGATCTTTCGGCGGACTATGCCCAGTTCGAGAGGGAATTAGAGAGGGCTGGCACCAGCAGCTACTTAAAGGGCACGGAGCAGACCAGTAAGAGGTGCTTAGTGGATGAGCACCTCGAGGTCGTGAGGGCTGCTGCCCAGAGGGTTTTGGCGGAGGCCGGAAAATCCGGCAACTTAAAAGGGACTGCATGGCGGGCCATGAATGAGGCCTGCCATGACATTATTGTGGCGGCTGGGAAAATAGAGGCCCAGTGCGAGGAGTCGGAAGCTGTCCGCATACTCAGAGCGGACAACAAGAGAATGCGGGAGCAGCTTTCGCTCCTCCAGCAAGAGACAAAGGCCCTCCGCACAGCCTTTGCCGAACGGGTGACTCCGGCGCCGACTGAGGCCCAAACAGCGGCAAATGCCCCCTCTCTTGAGGACATCAGGGGACTCCTCTCCGAATGGAAGGAGTCCTTTGAGAGGAACATGTTCCTCAAGCTGGGGGGAATGGTGAACGACCGCCTCAAAGAGGCGGAGAAAAGGGGCATCCTAGCCCCGGAACCTATCGTTCGGCCGCCACTTGCAGCTGACGCGAAGAGGAAGGAGGCCGAAACACTGGCCTCAAAAACAGGGCGGAATTATGCTGGTGCTGTAGCGGGGGCCACCCTCATGCCCCCAGCTCGACCTGGGCCTGCACCTAAAGCTGTCGCAGGCAAAAAGCAGCCCAAACAAGGGACTGCGCAGGCCCAGGCACCCATCGAATCACCTGCCGAAGTGCCTCCGCCTCATGAAGGCGAACAGGGGTGGGCCGAGGTGGTCAGGAGGGGGAAAAAGAAGGGGAACAAACCCTCCTCTTCTGCCCAGCAGGAGCCTACCCCTGTGAAGGCCCCCAAGGCGAGCGCACAGCCGCCCAAAAAAGTTAAATTCACCGCACCCAAGACTTCGGCGGTGGTGGTGACCCTCAAGCCGGAATCCAAACTGGATTACCGCACGGTAATATCGAGGGCCACCACTATCGACCTTTCGTCGATTGGGGTGGATCACGTGTCGGCTGTGCGTGGAACGGCAACGGGGGCCCGCATCATTGAGATACCCGGGGCTGACAGTGGGGCTGCGGCGGACAGCCTCGCAGAGAAGCTCCGGGAGGTCATAGGGACTGAGGCGGAGGTCACAAGGCCCTTCAAGGCGGCGCAAATAAGGGTCTCTGGACTCGATGAGGGAGTGACGCCAGAGGCCCTAAAAGAGGCCACAGCGAGGGCGGGAAAATGTCCACCGGGACAGGTCAGGGTGGGAAACATCCGCATAGCGCCGGATATGACGGCGGCGGTGATCATCACCTGCCCTGTGGCGGCTGCCAACGCCCTAATAGACGAGGGGCGCCTTCTTGTCGGTTGGACAGCTGCCAAGGTCAGGGGGCTGGAGGCCCTGCCCATGCGGTGCTACCGGTGCATGGGCATAGGCCACACCAGAGCCCTCTGCCCGTCCCCGGTGGACAGATCGGAATTATGCCATCGCTGTGGCAAATCTGGGCATACTTCCTCAGAGTGCGGGGCCAGTGAACCCTGGTGTGCGGTGTGTTATGCGCACAAGTTGGCCGCCAAACACACAATGGGCGGCCCATCGTGCAATCCCCCGCGCACGCGGGGCAAACTGGCCCCTCCAAAAAGGGGAGCCTCCGAGGGCACCACGATGGAGCACTAATGACAGACGGGTCTGCGCCACAGGTTGAGGTGCTGCAGGCCAACGTCAACCACTGCGCCCGTGCACAGGACCTGCTAGTCCAGCACGTGGCGGAGTGGTCTATTGGTGCTGCCGTCGTGGTGGAACCGTATTGTGTCCCCCCCCTTCCTACTTGGGTCGGAGATGCGGACGGGCTGGTGGCAATCACCTCTCCCCGAACTGGGGATCGCCCGCCTCTCTCGAGAATCGACAGTGGCCCGGGTTACGCGGCGGCAAGATGGGGAGAGTTTGTCATAGTCGCGGCATACTTCTCCCCCAATAGGCCGCTGCGGGCCTTTGAGGATTTTCTCGAGAGAGTGGGTGAGGTAATTGGGAGAGCGGCACCAGCACCGGTGCTACTGATGGGAGACCTCAATGCTAAGCACTCGGCATGGGGCTCTCCCGTCGACGACCCGAGGGGGGAGGCCCTGTACGATTGGGCTGTGGGCGCGGGGCTTGAAGTCCTGAACCGGGGCAACGTTGACACATGCGTGCGGCGGAACGGGGCGTCGATTGTCGACATATCCCTTGCGAGTCCCGTCATTGCTGCACGCGTTGTAGATTGGCGTGTCCTGGAGGACGTGGAGACCCTCTCAGATCACCGGTACATCCGGATGGGGGTCTCCAACAGGCCCCAGCGGCCCGTACAGGGCTTGAGGGGGCGGGCCCGGAGGTTCCCAAGGTGGAGTCTGACTAGCCTCGACAGGGACCTGGCTGAAGAGGCAGCCATGACCGAAGCATGGGCGAGACCCACACCAAGCCGGTCCCTTGGTGTGGATGAGAGGGCAACAGGCCTTCGGGCGTCGCTCACGCGCATATGCGACGCCTCGATGAGGAGGTCCGGGCCGCTGCCTGCAAAAACGGCGGTTCACTGGTGGTCGGAGGAAATCGCCGCACTCCGATCCGCCAGTAACCAAGCCCGTCGTGAATATACACGTTGCAGGCGGCGGCGTAATGTCGTGGACGGAGAGGAGGCGCGATTGCACCTCGCTCTCCAGGAGGCCAAAAGGGCCCTGTCGACTGCGATAGCCAAGGCCAAGGACGACGCCTTCAAGGAGTTCTTGGCCACGCTCGACAGGGACCCATGGGGGAGGCCATACAGGACCGTACGTAATAAACTGCGATACGCCCCCCCCACGGCCTCCATAGAACCGGACCTCCTCAAACGGATTGTGGAAGGCCTGTTCCCGACGGCTGAAGAGTTTGTTCCTCCGAGAATGTCGGCCCCTGAACGGGAGTCCACCACGGCGAGCGTGCCACCGGTGACGGATGAGGAATTTGACTGGGGACTGAAGCGACTGGAGGGCCGTAGAAAGGCCCCTGGTCCGGATGGAGTCCCTGGTCAGATACTCCCGGTGGCGGCGAAACACATTGGGAGCCGCCTTAGAGAACTGTTCGACGACTGCTTGTCGACGGGGCGGTTCCCAAAGCCGTGGAAAGAAGGCCGGCTAGTCCTTATAAGGAAAGAAGGCCGGCCTGAGGACTCTCCTTCGGGGTGGAGGCCCCTCCTGATGCTGGACGAGACGGGGAAGATGCTGGAGCGCATTGTCGCAGCCCGAATCGTCCAGCATCTGGACAACGTGGGGCCCAATGTGTCGGACCGCCAATATGGCTTCAGGAAAGGGCGGTCCACCATTGATGCCATCGGGGCCTTGAGGGCGTTCTCGGAGGAAGCAATTGAGGAAGGGGGAGGGGCCGTTGGCGTGTCACTCGATATAGCAAACGCCTTCGGCTCCCTCCCTTACGAAGTGATAGAGGAGGCGCTCCGGTATCACGGAGTGCCCCTCTATCTAAGGAACCTCGTAGGGCACTACCTAACAGGAAGGGTGGTGCTCTACGAGGACAGGGATGGGCAGAAAGCGAGGGCGATGACCTGTGGCGTTCCCCAGGGGTCGGTATTAGGTCCCCTGCTGTGGAACGTCGGTTTCGACTGGGCCATCCGCGCGGCCCTGCTCCCCCGGACAATAGTCATCTGCTATGCAGATGACACAATGGTGGCTGTCCGGGGGGAGCAATTGGAGAGCACCCTTAGGGCCGCGGCGGTCGCGGCAGACCTGATGGTCACGCGCATCAGGATGCTGGGACTGAGGGTGGCCCTCAGTAAATGCGAGGTCATCGCCTTCGGCAGGAAAAGGAAATGGAGACCGCCCTCGAACGAGAGTATTCCCATTGGCGGGGAGAGAGTCCAGGTGAAGCCGCACATGAAGTACCTGGGCATCATCCTGGACTCACGCTGGGACTTCGGGGAGCATTTCCGTCAACTGGCTCCCCGAGTAATCAGTGCGGCGTCGGCGATGAGCCGGCTGCTGCCCAATGTCGGAGGGCCTGGTGCCTCGTGCCGTCATCTGTATGCGGGAGTTACCCGCAGCATGGCGTTGTACGGGGCACCGATTTGGTCGGATAGGCTCTCCGCGGCCAATAAGGCCCGGCTGCGTAGGCCACAGAGAGTGGTGGCCAATCGCATCGCCCGGGCCTATGTGACGGTGGCTTGGGCGGCAGCTTGCGCCCTAGCCGGAACCCCGCCATGGGAACTGGAAGCCCAGGTCCAGACAGAGGTGTACCGGGAGCGAGCCAGGTGCAGGTTGCTGCAAATTAGGCTTGCTCCCAGGGAAATGAGGGCGGTCAGGCAGCTGGCCGTGGACAGACTGCTCGAGCGATGGAAAGTTGAGCTGGAAAACTCCCCATATGGCGTGAGAACCATTGGGGCGCTCCTCCCATCGCTCGTAGACTGGGTCGGAAGAGGACACGGTCAGCTGACCTTTAGGATGACGCAGGTAATGACCGGACACGGGTGCTTCGGTCATTACCTGCATAGGATCGGAAGAGAGGAGAGCGCGGTCTGCCATGGGTGTGGGGAGCCGGATGATACGGCCCAGCACACTCTGGCAGACTGTGAAAGATGGGCTGAGGAAAGAGTGGAGCTTTACGTGGAGCTGGGAGGAGACGACCTTGCGCTGCACAGCGTCGTAGAAAAGATGCTGTGCAGCGAAAGGTGCTGGGATGCGGTGGCTTCCTTCTGCGAGGCTGTCATGTCGCAGAAGGAGGCCGCTGAGAGGGAGCGTGAGGCGCAAGCCAACGCCCCTCTAAACAGGAGAGGCAGACGTGGCAGGCGGCGGGCACGATTCGCCCGTCGTCTGCTACGGTGAGGACGCCTGGCGAGGCAGAACCGGGGGGCGTCGTGGTGAAATGTCCGCGATCCCATGGCGCCCCCACTAACGGTCGGATGGAAAACGCCGCAGGAGGTTTTAGTGGGTAGTCCGGGCCGGCAGCGGCCTGGGAGCCCCACACTCCGGGGGAGATGTTCTTCCCCTGGGTCGCCCGTAAATGGGTTTCCTCCTGCGAGAACAAAAAAAAAAA
>NC_071302.1:0-7500 GCF_027563975.2 Plodia interpunctella
CGCCTGCCGGAGAAGGCGCTTATTCTCCGCGGCAAGGGCGTCCACCCAAACGGGGGCGCCGTACATCGCCATACTCCGGCACACGCCGGAGTACAGCTTCCGTACAGCGTCGCTGGGCCCACCCAGATTGGGCAGGAGTCGGCCCAGCGACGCAGCCGTCCTGATGATCCTTTGCCCCAGCTCTCGGAAGTGGGGGACAAAGGACCATCTCCCGTCGAGGATGAGGCCCAGGTATTTCATCTGGGCACTCACCCTCAACTCCTCATGACCCACCTGGAGGCGCGCCCCTGGGGGAGGTCCTCGCGTCCGGGCCCCGCGGAAGAGGAGGACTTCGGTCTTATCCAGTCGGACCCGAAGCCCCAACCTCTCTATGCGGCCGACCAAAAGGACGAGGCCCGTTTCGGCCAGCCGCGCCGCCTCACCGAAATTCGCACCCCGGGACGTGAAGAGAGTGTCATCCGCATAGCAGATGACACCCGTCCCGGGGGGAAGCCGGCACCGCAGGACCCAATCGTATGCGATGTCCCACAGGATAGGGCCGAGAATCGACCCCTGTGGCACACCGCATCCGACGCTCCGCCGAACCATACGACCCCCCCCGTCCTCGTACAGGACAACACGATCCTCCAGGTACACCCCCAACAGCCGCCGCAGGTACGAGGGCACCCCAAAGTACCGGAGTGCCTCCCGTATTACACTGTGCGGGATGCTGTTGAAGGCGTTGGCGACGTCTAAAGACGTCGCCAGGGTCACATCGCCTTCTCGATCCGCCTCCTCCGTCACCGACCGCAGACGCCTGAGGGCGTCGATGGTGGACCTCTTGGCCCGGAATCCGTACTGCACATCAGAGAGACGCGGTCCCGGGCCTTCCTCCACATGCCGAACGAGGCGAGAGGCCACAACGCTCTCTAGGGCCTTCCCAGCCTCGCTCAGCAGGACCAGAGGTCGCACCGCCGAAGCCGAGTCCAAGGGCCGGCTCCCCTTCGGAATAAGGCAGAGCCGGCCCTCCTTCCATAATTTCGGGAACTGCCCCTCTCGCAGACAGCGGTTGAGCAGCCCCCGAAACTCCTCCCCGAGGTGCACGAGAATCAGCGCAAGCACTTTCCCGTGCACCCCGTCTGGACCCGGTGCCCTCTTCCTTGTCTGGAGGCGGTCGAGGACCACCTCCATTTCGACGTCGGTGACGGGAGGCGGATCCGCCTCCATCTCTTCTCCCTCCGCGTCAGGCGGCTGTCGGGCCATCCTCGGAGGAGAAAACCCTCGCGGATTGCCGGGGAATAGATCCCCGACAATCTCCCCCAGCAGAGCTGGCTGAAGGGTCTCCGTTAGCGGGGTCGCCTGTGGGCGCAATTTGTCTCGCGCCCACTTATACGGCCGGCCCCATGGGTCTCTTTCGATACCCTCCACCAGCTCCTCGAAGGCTTCCTCCTTGGCCCGACCGATGGCCAGCTGCAGCTCCTTGCGATTTTCCACATACACCGCATACAGCTGACCATCCCTCTCCTCGTCCCGGGGACTGCGCCGCCTGCTTCGACTATAGGCCCTTCGGGCCGCGTTGCAGGCGACGCGAAGGGCGGCAATCTCCGCCGACCACCAATAGACCGCCCGCCTAGGGGGGGCTCGACCTACGCTTGGCATGGCCGCCCGGCACACCACTGTGAAAGCGTCGCCGAGACGGTCAGCCGCGTCGTCCACCCCCATTCCGTCTAGAGGCGGGAGGCTCCAGCGGCCGACGATGGCCGCCTCTTCCGCCAGCTCCCGGTCAAGCCGCGTAAGGGCCCAGCGCGGGAACCGGCTGCGCACCCGGGACGATGATGCCGCCTGACATTGGGGGGCGGCCGACACCTCGAACCGAATATACAAGTGGTCCGAGAGTGTCTCCACCCCCCCTTCCACCCTCCAGTCCGACACGGAGCGCGCGGCGGAGGGGGTGGCGAACGTCAGGTCCACCACCGATCCGCCCGTCCGTCGCACGCACGTGTGGGCTGTCCCCCTGTTTAGGAGAGACAGCCCCGCGGCCAGCGCCCACTCTTCCACCTTTCGCCCCTTGGGCTCCGTGGCCGGGTTCCCCCACGCCGTTGATTTGGCGTTGAAAACCTAACCTAACCTAACCTAACCTAACCTAACCTAACCTAACCTAACCTAACCTAACCTAACCTAACCTAACCTAACCTAACCTAACCTAACCTAACCTAACCTAACCTAACCTAACCTAACCTAACCTAACCTAACCTAACCTAACCTAACCTAACCTAACCTAACCTAACCTAACCTAACCTAACCTAACCTAACCTAACCTAACCTAACCTAACCTAACCTAACCTAACCTAACCTAACCTAACCTAACCTAACCTAACCTAACCTAACCTAACCTAACCTAACCTAACCTAACCTAACCTAACCTAACCTAACCTAACCTAACCTAACCTAACCTAACCTAACCTAACCTAACCTAACCTAACCTAACCTAACCTAACCTAACCTAACCTAACCTAACCTAACCTAACCTAACCTAACCTAACCTAACCTAACCTAACCTAACCTAACCTAACCTAACCTAACCTAACCTAACCTAACCTAACCTAACCTAACCTAACCTAACCTAACCTAACCTAACCTAACCTAACCTAACCTAACCTAACCTAACCTAACCTAACCTAACCTAACCTAACCTAACCTAACCTAACCTAACCTAACCTAACCTAACCTAACCTAACCTAACCTAACCTAACCTAACCTAACCTAACCTTTTTTTTTTTTTTTTTTTTTTTTTTTTTGTTCTCGCAGGAGGAAACCCATTTACGGGCGACCCAGGGGAAGAACATCTCCCCCGGAGTGTGGGGCTCCCAGGCCGCTGCTGGCCCGGACTACCCACTAAAACCTCCTGCGGCGTTTTCCATCTGACCGTTAGTGGGGGCGCCATGGGATCGCGGACATTTCACCACGACGCCCCCCGGTTCTGCCTCGCCAGGCGTCCTCACCGTAGCAGACGACGGGCGAAACGTGCCCGCCGCCTGCCACGTCTGCCTCTCCTATTCAGAGGGGCGTTGGCTTGCGCCTCACGCTCCCTCTCGGCGGCCTCCTTCTGCGACATGACAGCCTCGCAGAAGGAAGCCACCGCATCCCAACACCTTTCGCTGCACAGCATCTTTTCTACGACGCTGTGCAGCGCAAGGTCATCTCCACCCAGTTCCACAATGAGGACCATCCTCTCCTCCGCCCACCTTTCGCAGTCTGCCAGAGTGTGTTGGGCCGTATCATCCGGCTCCCCACACTCATGGCAGACCGCACTCCCCTCTCTCCCAATCCTGTGCAGGTAATGACCGAAGCACCCGTGTCCGGTCATTACCTGCGTCAACCTATAGGTCAGCTGACCGTGGCCTCTTCCAACCCAGTCGGCGAGCGATGGGAGGAGCGCCCCAATGGTTCTAACGCCATATGGGGAGTTTTCCAGCTCAACTTTCCATCGCTCGCGCAGTCTGTCCACGGCCAGCTGCCTGACCGCCCTCATTTCCCTGGGAGCGAGCCTGATGCCAAGTGACCTGCACCTGGCCCGCTCCCGGTACACCTCTGTCTGTACCTGGGCTTCCAGTTCCCATGGCGGGGTTCCGGCAAGAGCACAAGCCGCTGCCCAAGCCACCGTCACATAGGCCCGGGCGATGCGATTGGCCACCACTTTTTGTGGCCTACGCAGCCGGGCCTTGTTGGCTGTGGAGAGCCTGTCCGACCAGATCGGCGCCCCGTACAGCGCCATGCTGCGGGTAACACCCGCATACAGCTGACGGCACGAGGCGCCAGGCCCTCCGACATTGGGCAGCAGACGGCTCATTGCCGACGCTGCGCCTATTACTCGGGGAGCCAATTGACGAAAGTGCTCCCCGAAGTCCCAGCGTGAGTCCAGGATGATGCCCAAGTACTTTAAGTACGGCTTCACCTGGACTCTCTCCCCGCCAATGGGAACGCATTCGTTTGAGGGCGGTCTCCATTTTCTTTTCCTCCCGAAGGCGATGACCTCGCACTTGCTAAGGGCCACCCTTAGTCCCAGCATCCTGATGCGTGTGAGCATCAGGTCTGCTGCGACCGCCGCAGCCCTAAGGGTGCTCTCCAATTGCTCCCCCCGGACAGCCACCATTGTGTCATCTGCATAGCAAATGACTATTGTCCGGGGGGGTAGGGCCGCGCGGATGGCCCAGTCGAAACCGACGTTCCACAGCAGGGGGCCTAAGACCGAACCCTGGGGAACGCCACAGGTCATCGCCCTCGTCTTCCGTCCCTCTTTGTCCTCGTAGAGCACTTCCCTTCCTGTTAGGTAGTGCCCTACGAGGTTCCTTAGATAGAGGGGCACTCCGTGATACCGGAGCGCCTCCTCTATTACTTCATAAGGGAGGGAGCCGAAGGCGTTCGCGATATCAAGCGATACGCCGACGGCCCCTCCCCCTCCCTCAATTGCTTCCTCCGAGAACGTCCTCAAGGCCCCGATGGCATCAATGGTGGACCGCCCCTTTCTAAAGCCGTATTGGCAGTCCGACACATTGGGCCCAACATTGTCCAGATGCTGGGCGATCCGGGCTGCAACAATGCGCTCCAGCAGCTTACCCGTCTCGTCCAGCATCAGGAGGGGCCTCCACCCCGAAGGAGAGTCCTCAGGCCGGCCTTCTTTCCTGATAAGGACAAGCCGGCCTTCTTTCCACGGCTTTGGGAACCGCCCCGTCGACAAGCAGTCGTCGAACAGTTCTCTGAGGCGGCTCCCAATGTGTTTCGCCGCCACCGGGAGTATGGGACCAGGGACCCCGTCTGGGCCTGGGGCCTTTCTGCGGCCCTCCAGACGCTTAAGTCCCCAGTCAAACTCCTCGTCCGTCACCGGTGGCACGCTCGCCGTGGTGGACTCCCGTTCAGGGGCCGACATCCTCGGAGGGACAAACTCCTCAGCAGAGGGGAACAGGCCCTCCACGATCCGTTTGAGGAGGTCCGGTTCTATGGAGGCCGTGGGGGGGGCGTATCGCAGTTTATTGCGTACGGTCCTGTATGGCCTCCCCCATGGGTCCCTGTCGAGCGTGGCCAAGAACTCCTTAAAGGCGTCGTCCTTGGCCCTGGCTATCGCGGCCGACAGGGTCCTTTTGGCCTCCTGGAGAGCGAGGTGCAGCCGCGCCTCCTCTCCTTCCACGACATTACGCCGCCGTCTGCAACGCGTATACTCGCGACGGGCTCGGTTACTGGCGGATCGGAGAGTAGCGATCTCTTCCGACCACCAGTGAACCGCCGTTTTTGCAGCCGGCGGCCCGGACCTCCTCATCGATGCGTCGCAAATGCGCGTAAGCGACGCACGTAGGCCTGTTGCCCTCTCATCCACACCAAGGGAACGGCTTGGTGTGGGTCTTGTCCATGCCTCGGTCATGGCCGCCTCCTCAGCCAGGTCCCTGTCGAGGCTAGCCAGACACCATCTTGGGAACCCCCGGTCCCGCCCCCTCAAGCCCTGTACGGGCTGCTGGGGCCTGTTGGAGACCCCCATTCGGATGTACCTATGGTCCGAGAGGGTCTCCACGTCCTCCAGGACACGCCAGTCCACGACACGCGCGGCAATGACGGGGCTCGCGAAGGATATGTCGACAATCGACGCCCCGTTCCGCCGCACGCATGTGTCGACGTTGCCCCGGTTTAGGACTTCAAGCCCCAAACCCACAGCCCAGTCGTACAGGGCCTCTCCTCTCGGATCGTCGATGGGAGAGCCCCACGCCGAGTGCTTGGCGTTGAGGTCTCCCACCAGTAGCACCGGTGCTGGCGCCGCTCTCCCGATTACCTCACCCACCCTCTCGAGAAAGTCCTCGAAGGCACGCAGCGGCCTATTGGGGGAGAAGTATGCCGCAACTATGGCAAACTCTCCCCACTTGGCCGCCGCGTATCCCGGACCACAGTCGATTCTCGAGAGGGGTGGGCGATCTCCAGTTCGGGGAGAGGTGATTGCCACCAGCCCGTCCGTGTCTCCGATCCAAGTAGGAAGGGGGGGGACACAATACGGCTCCACCACGACGGCAGCACCAACGCCCCACTCCGCCACGTGCTGGACTAGGAGGTCCTGTGCACGGGCGCAGTGGTTAACATTGGCCTGCAACACCTCAACCTGTTGCGCAGACCTGCCTGGCATTAGTGCTCCATCGCGGCGCCCACGGAGGCTCCCTTATTTGCGGGGGCCAGTTTGCCCCGCGTGCGCGGGGGATTGCACGAGGGGCCGCCCATTATGTGCTTGGCGACCATCTTGTGCGCGTAACACACCGCGCACCAGGGTTCGCTGGCCCCGCACTCTGCAGACATGTGCCCTGTTTTGCCACAGCGATGGCACAGCTCCGACCTGTCCACCGGGGACGGGCAGAGGGCTCTAGTGTGGCCTATGCCCATGCACCGGAAACACCGCATGGGCAAGGCCTCCAGCCCCCTGACCTTGGCGGCCGTCCAACCGACAAGGAGACGCCCCTCGTCTATGAGGGCGTTGGCAGCCGCCACAGGGCAGGTGATGATCACTGACGCCGTCATGTCCGGCGCCATACGGATATTTCCCACCCTGACCTGTCCCGGTGGACATTTTCCCGCCCTCGCTGTGGCCTCTGTTAGGGCCTCCGGCGTTATTCCCTCATTAAGGCCAGAGACCCTAACCTAACCTAACCTAACCTAACCTAACCTAACCTAACCTAACCTAACCTAACCTAACCTAACCTAACCTAACCTAACCTAACCTAACCTAACCTAACCTAACCTAACCTAACCTAACCTAACCTAACCTAACCTAACCTAACCTAACCTAACCTAACCTAACCTAACCTAACCTAACCTAACCTAACCTAACCTAACCTAACCTAACCTAACCTAACCTAACCTAACCTAACCTAACCTAACCTAACCTAACCTAACCTAACCTAACCTAACCTAACCTAACCTAACCTAACCTAACCTAACCTAACCTAACCTAACCTAACCTAACCTAACCTAACCTAACCTAACCTAACCTAACCTAACCTAACCTAACCTAACCTAACCTAACCTAACCTAACCTAACCTAACCTAACCTAACCTAACCTAACCTAACCTAACCTAACCTAACCTAACCTAACCTAACCTAACCTAACCTAACCTAACCTAACCTTTTTTTTTTTTTTTTTTTTTTTTTTTTTGTTTTCGCAGGGGAATGCATTTACGCACTGAGTGTGGGACTCCTGGGCAGCTAATCGGCCCAGACTACCCACTAAACCCCTGCGGATGCCATCGGCCGCTTTACAAAGAGGCGCCTCGGATCTAACTAGCACAAGGCGCCTCAGCGACTGGCCGGTCTCTTTCGCCAGAGACCGGACTCTCCACTCTCAGGGGCCCTCCGACATCTGGAGGACCCCTGCCGCCGGGTGGGACCTCTGTCCCACCGATTCAGGGGGGGCGCCCGCAGGCGCGCCCCCAACCACCAAGGCGAGCCGCATGCCATCCAGTCCGGAAGCAGACCGGAGGCAGCGGCTCTCC
>NC_071302.1:10000-40000 GCF_027563975.2 Plodia interpunctella
CTAACCTAACCTAACCTAACCTAACCTAACCTAACCTAACCTAACCTAACCTAACCTAACCTAACCTAACCTAACCTAACCTAACCTAACCTAACCTAACCTAACCTAACCTAACCTAACCTAACCTAACCTAACCTAACCTAACCTAACCTAACCTAACCTAACCTAACCTAACCTAACCTAACCTAACCTAACCTAACCTAACCTAACCTAACCTAACCTAACCTAACCTAACCTAACCTAACCTAACCTAACCTAACCTAACCTAACCTAACCTAACCTAACCTAACCTAACCTAACCTAACCTAACCTAACCTAACCTAACCTAACCTAACCTAACCTAACCTAACCTAACCTAACCTAACCTAACCTAACCTAACCTAACCTAACCTAACCTAACCTAACCTAACCTAACCTAACCTAACCTTTTTTTTTTTTTTTTTTTTTTTTTTTTTTTTTTTTTTTTTTTTTTTTTTTTGTTCTCGCAGGAGGAAACCCATTTACGGGCGACCCAGGGGAAGAACATCTCCCCCGGAGTGTGGGGCTCCCAGGCCGCTGCCGGCCCGGACTACCCACTAAAACCTCCTGCGGCGTTTTCCGTCCGACCGTTAGTGGGGGCGCCATGGGATCGCGGACATTTCACCACGACGCCCCCCGGTTCTGCCTCGCCAGGCGTCCTCACCGTAGCAGACGACGGGCGAATCGTGCCCGCCGCCTGCCACGTCTGCCTCTCCTATTTAGAGGGGCGTTGGCTTGCGCCTCACGCTCCCTCTCGGCAGCCTCCTTCTGCGACATGACAGCCTCGCAGAAGGAAGCCACCGCATCCCAACACCTTTCGCTGCACAGCATCTTTTCTACGACGCTGTGCAGCGCAAGGTCTTCTCCTCCCAACTCCACTATCAACTCCACCCTCTCCTCCGCCCACCTTTCACAGTCTGCCAGAGTGTGTTGTGCCGTATCATCCGGCTCCCCACACTCATGGCAGACTGCGCTCTCCTCCCTTCCAATCCTATGCAGGTAATGACCGAAGCACCCGTGTCCGGTCATTACCTGCGTCAATCTATAGGTCAGCTGGCCGTGACCTCTTCCAACCCAGTCTGCGAGCGATGGGAGGAGCGCCCCAATGGTTCTCACGCCATATGGGGAGTTTTCTAGCTCGACTTTCCATCGCTCGCGCAGTCTGTCCACGGCCAGCTGCCTGACCGCCCTCATTTCCCTGGGAGCGAGCCTGATTCCAAGTGCCCTGCACCTGGCCCGCTCCCGGTACACCTCTGTCTGTACCTGGGCTTCCAGTTCCCATGGCGGGGTTCCGGCAAGAGCACAAGCCGCTGCCCAAGCCACCGTCACATAGGCCCGGGCAATGCGATTGGCCACCACTTTTTGTACGCAGCCGGGCCTTATTGGCTGAGGAGAGCCTGTCCGACCAGATCGGTGCCCCGTACAGCGCCATGCTGCGGGTAACTCCCGCATACAGCTGGCGGCACGAGGCGCCAGGCCCTCCGACATTGGGCAGCAGACGGCTCATTGCCGACGCCGCGCCTATTACTCGGGGAGCCAGCTGCCGAAAGTGCTCCCCGAAGTCCCAGCGTGAGTCCAGGATGATGCCCAGGTACTTTAAGTACGGCTTCACCTGGACTCTCTCCCCGCCAATGGGAACGCATTCATTCGAGGGCGGTCTCCAGCTTCTCTTTCTCCCGAAGGCGATGACCTCGCTTTTTGTGAGGGCCACCCTTAGTCCCAGCATCCTGATGCGTGTGAGCATCAGGTCTGCCGCGACCGCCGCAGCCCTAAGGGTGCTCTCCAACTGCTCCCCCCGGACAGCCACCATCGTGTCATCTGCGTAGCAGATAACTATTGTCCGGGGGGGTAGGGCCGCGCGGATGGCCCAGTCGAAGCCGACGTTCCACAGCAGGGGGCCTAGAACCGAACCCTGGGGAACGCCACAGGTCATCGCCCTCGCCTTCCTTCCCTCCCTGTCCTCGTAGAGCACCTCCCTTCCTGTTAGGTAGTGCCCTACGAGGTTCCTTAGATAGAGGGGCACTCCGTGATACCGGAGCGCCTCCTCTATCACTTCATAAGGAAGGGAGCCGAAGGCGTTCGCTATATCAAGCGATACGCCAACGGCCCCTCCCCCTCCTCCAATTGCTTCCTCCGAGAATGCCCTCAAGGCCCCGATGGCATCAATGGTGGACCGCCCCTTTCTAAAGCCATACTGGCAGTCCGACACATTGGGCCCAGTGTTTTCCAGATGCTGGGCGATTCGGGCTGCAACGATGCGCTCCAGCAGCTTACCCGTCTCGTCCAGCATCAGGAGGGGCCTCCACCCCGAAGGAGAGTCCTCAGGCCGGCCTTCTTTCCTAATAAGGACCAGCCGGCCTTCTTTCCACGGCTTTGGGAACCGCCCCGTCGACAAGCAGTCGTCGAACAGCTCTCTGAGGCGGCTCCCAATATGTTTCGCCGCCACCGGGAGTATGGGACCAGGGACCCCGTCTGGGCCTGGGGCCTTTCTGCGGCCCTCCAGACGCTTTAGTCCCCAGTTGAATTCCTCATCCGTCACCGGTGGCGCGCTCGCCGTGGTGGACTCCCGTTCAGGGGCCGACATCCTCGGAGGGACAAACTCCTCAGCAGAGGGGAACAGGCCTTCCACGATCCGTTTGAGGAGGCCCGGTTCTATGGAGGCCGTGGGGGGGGCGTATCGCAGTTTATTGCGTACTGTCCTGTATGGCCTCCCCCATGGGTCCCTGTCGAGCGTGGCCAAGAACTCCTTGAAAGCGTCGTCCTTGGCCTTGGCTATCGCAGCCGACAGGGTCCTTTTGGCCTCCTGGAGAGCGAGGTGCAGGCGCTCCTCCTCTCCATCCACAACATTACGCCGCCGTCTGCAACGCGTATATTCGCGACGGGCTTGGTTACTGGCGGATCGGAGAGCAGCAATCTCTTCCGACCACCAGTGAACCGCCGTTTTTGCAGCCGGCGGCCCGGACCTCCTCATCGAGGCGTCGCAAATGTGCGTAAGCGACGCTCGTAGGCCTGTTGCCCTCTCATCCACACCAAGGGAACGGCTTGGTGTGGGTCTAATCCATGCTTCAGTCATGGCCGCCTCCTCAGCCAGGTCCCTGTCGAGGCTAGCCAGACTCCATCTCGGGAACCCCCGGTCCCGCCCCCTCAAGCCCCGTACGGGCTGCTGGGGCCTGTTGGAGACCCCCATCCGGATGTACCTGTGGTCCGAGAGGGTCTCCACGTCCTCCAGGACACGCCAGTCCACGACGCGCGCGGCAATGACGGGGCTCGCGAAGGATATGTCGACAATCGACGCCCCGTTCCGCCGCACGCATGTGTTGACGTTGCCCCGGTTTAGGACTTCAAGCCCCAAACCCACAGCCCAATCGTACAGGGCCTCTCCCCTCGGATCGTCGACAGGAGAACCCCAAGCCGAGTGCTTGGCGTTGAGGTCTCCCATCAGTAGCACCGGTGCTGGCGCCGCTCTCCCGATTACCACACCCACCCTCTCGAGAAAGTCCTCAAAGGCACGCAGCGGCCTATTGGGGGAGAAGTATGCCGCAACTATGGCAAACTCCCCCCATTTTGCCGCCGCGTATCCCGGACCACTATCGATTCTCGAGAGGGGTGGGCGATCCCCGGTTCGGGGAGAGGTAATCGCCACCAGCCCGTCCGTGTCTCCGATCCAAGTAGGAAGGGGGGGGACGCAATACGGCTCCACCACGACGGCAGCACCAATGGCCCACTCCGCCACGTGCTGGACTAGGAGGTCCTGTGCACGGGCGCAGTGGTTTACATTGGCCTGCAGCACTTCAGCCTGTTGCACAGATCTACCTGGCATCAGTGCTCCATGGTGGCGCCCTCGGAGGTTCCCTTATTTGAGGGGGCCAGTTTGCCCCGCGTGCGCGGGGGATTGCACGAGGGGCCGCCCATTACGTGTTTGGCGGCCATCTTGTGTGCGTAACACACCGCGCACCAGGGTTCGCTGGCCCCGCACTCTGAGGAGATGTGTCCTGTTTTGCCACAGCGATGGCATAATTCCGACCTGTCCACCGGGGACGGGCAGAGGGCTCTAGTGTGGCCTATGCCCATGCACCGGAAACACCGCATGGGCAAGGCCTCCAGCCCCCTGACCTTGGCGGCCGTCCAACCGACGAGGAGACGCCCCTCGTCTATGAGGGCGTTGGCAGCCGCCACAGGGCAGGTGATGATCACCGACGCCGTCATGTCCGGCGCCATACGGATATTACCCACCCTGATCTGTCCCGGTAGACATTTTCCCGCCCTCGCTGTGGCCTCTGTTAGGGCCTCCGGCGTTATTCCCTCATTAAGGCCAGAGACCCTAATTTGTGCCGCCTTAAACGGCCTTGACACCTCCGCCTCGCTGCCGATGATCTCCCGGAGCTTCTCTGCGAGGCTGTCCGCCGCAGCCCCGCTATTAGCTCCGGGTATTTCGATAATTCGGGCCCCCGTTGCCGTGCCGCGAACCGCCGACACATGGTTCACCCCTATCGACGAAAGGTCGATGGTGGTGGCCCTCGTTATCACCGCTCGATAGTCCATTTTGGATTCCGGCTTGAGGGTCACCACCACCGCCGAAGTCTTAGGTGGGGTGAACCTAATCTTTTTAGGCGGCTGTGCGCTCGCCTTGGGGGCCTCCATTTGGGTAGGCTTCGGCTGGGTAGAAGGGGAGGGTTTACTCCTCTTCTTTTTCCCCCTCTTGACCACCTCAGCCCACCCTTGTTCATCTTCCTGAGGCGGAGGTACTACAGCAGTAGGAAGTTCGGCGGGTGCCTGGGCCTGTACCGTTCCCTGTTTGGACTGCTTTTTAGCCAGGGCAGCTTTGGGTGCAACTTTGGGTGCAGGCCCAGGTCGTGCTGGGGGCATCAGGGTAGCCCCCGCAGCTACGCCGGCGTAACTTGGCCCGGTTTTAGGGGCCTGTGGTTCGGCCTCCTTCTTCCTGTCGGCTGCCAAAGGCGGCCGAACAATCGGTTCAGGAGCCAACAAGCCCCTTTTCTCCGCCTCCTTGAGGCGGTCGTTAACCATGCCCCCCAGCTTGAGGAACATGTTCCTTTCAAAGGACTCCCTCCATTCCGAAAGGAGACCCTTGATGTCCTCAAGGGAGGGGACACCCGCCGCTGTCTGGGCCTCAGTAGGCGCCAAGGATGCGCGCTCGGCAAAGGCCGTACGCAGGGCCTTGGTTTCCTGTTGGAGGAGCGAAAGCTGCTCCCGCATCCTCTTATTGTCCGCTCTTAGGATGCGGACAGCCTCCGACTCCTCACATTGGGCCTCAATCTTGCCCGCTGCTACAATTATATCGTGGCAGGCCTCGTTCATGGCCCGCCATGCCGTCCCTTTCAAGTTCCCTGATTTTCCGGCCTCCGCTAAGACCCTCTGAGCAGCCGCCCTCACAACCTCCAGGTGCTCGTCCACCAGGCACCCCTTCTTATTCCCCTCTTTTTCCCTCAAATAATTGCTGCTGCCAGCCTTGTCCATTTCGCGCTCGAATTGGGCGTATTCAGCTGACAGGTCGCGCAGCCTTTCTTTTGTCTCGGCCGTGCCCGTGTAAGAGCTCCTGGTCACCGCTCGGCCCCTCGAGACAGAGGAGACCTTGTTGGAGGCCCTTTCGGCCTCCTCCACGTCCTCCGACGCCTTCCTTTTTGGGGCTTGACCCCGCTCCTTCCCACCTACCCTGACGTCCGGGAGCCAGATTGACCCGTCCGAGTCGCCGTCCGAAAAGTACAGCGACTCCGACCGGCTAACCGGCTCGCCCACGTCCTCATTGACCCCCACAGTAGATCTCTTACCCCTTGGGGTCAGAGATCTCCCCCTTAAAGATTTTTTGGCCACAGTCCTACCCATATTGGGCCAGACGTGACCACGCCAAAAACAATTGGCCCCAAATGGGGCAAAACAAGAAGCAATTTACAGACAGGGGGCAGAAATTGGCCCCTGTCTGGCTACAGGAACGCACAGCGGTCCGATAGCTTGGTCAGATGCACCCAACCAACAAATAGGATCTCGTCAGTGCCCCGACTCAACAAGGAGCCAAGACACTGAACCCGTCAAGACAAAAAATGAAAAACCAATAAGGACGTCAATTCGCCCTTATCGCCAATTAATAATCGCAATAACACCTCGGTTAGCACACTCAGTACAGCCACTACACCTCAGTCAGTACAGCCACTACACCTCAGTACAGCCACTACACCTCAGTACAGCCACTACACCTCAGTACAGCCACTACACCTCAGTACAGCCACTACACCTCAGTACAGCCACTACACCTCAGTACAGCCACTACACCTCAGTACAGCCACTACACCTCAGTACAGCCACTACACCTCAGTACAGCCACTACACCTCAGTACAGCCACTACACCTCAGTACAGCCACTACACCTCAGTACAGCCACTACACCTCAGTACAGCCACTACACCTCAGTACAGCCACTACACCTCAGTACAGCCACTACACCTCAGTACAGCCACTACACCTCAGTACAGCCACTACACCTCAGTACAGCCACTACACCTCAGTACAGCCACTACACCTCAGTCCAGCCACTACACCTCAGTCCAGCCACTACACCTCAGTCCAGCCACTACACCTCAGTCCAGCCACTACACCTCAGTCCAGCCACTACACCTCAGTCCAGCCACTACACCTCAGTCCAGCCACTACACCTCAGTCCAGCCACTACACCTCAGTCCAGCCACTACACCTCAGTCCAGCCACTACACCTCAGTCAGCCACTACACCTCAGTAACCTAACCTAACCTAACCTAACCTAACCTAACCTAACCTAACCTAACCTAACCTTTTTTTTTTTTTTTTTTGTTTTTTTTTTGTTTTCGCAGGGGAATGCATTTACGCACTGAGTGTGGGACTCCTGGGCAGCTAATCGGCCCAGACTACCCACTAAACCCCTGCGGATGCCATCGGCCGCTTTACAAAGAGGCGCCTCGGATCTAACTAGCACAAGGCGCCTCAGCGACTGGCCGGTCTCTTTCACCAGAGACCGGACTCTCCACTCTCAGGGGCCCTCCGACATCTGGAGGACCCCTGCCGCCGGGTGGGACCTCTGTCCCACCGATTCAGGGGGGGCGCCCGCAGGCGCGCCCCCAACCACCAAGGCGAGCCGCACGCCATCCAGTCCGGAAGCAGACCGGAGGCAGCGGCTCTCCGTCTTATTCGGCCGCAGAGGATAGGGACAGCGGCGCACCGTAATACCGGCAGTCCTCCTCCTCTGCGGCCCCACCGACCACCATGCCTGCGCCATGGCCGCGCCTCATTCGGCCGCAGAGGATAGGGACAGCGGCGCACCGTAATACCGGCAGTCCTCCTCCTCTGCGGCCCCACCGACCACCATGTTTGCGCCATGGCCGCGCCTGGTCGCGGAGGATAGGGAGAGCGGCGCACCGTAATACCAACCCCTCCTCTTCCCCCGCGACCCCTACCACGGCTGTAAGAGTAGAGGGCTTAGCCCCCTTCTCTCACAGCCACTGAGCCAATTGGCTCTCCAACCTGGGTTACCCGACATGGGTAACCCACCACCAGTTGCCAGGACATTTGCCAACGGCTAACAAGACCCCTAAACGGGGAGTTATTAACCGTCGCCCAGGGTGCACCAGCCCAATAACTTGTCAGCCGCCGCTATCACCGAATCAAAGATCAAGTGACAGAAGCAAACCTTCAAATCATCGAGCCAACGTGGAGGTTTCCTGACAAGTAGCACCCCAACCTAACCTAACCTAACCTAACCTAACCTAACCTAACCTAACCTAACCTAACCTAACCTAACCTAACCTAACCTAACCTAACCTAACCTAACCTAACCTAACCTAACCTAACCTAACCTAACCTAACCTAACCTAACCTAACCTAACCTAACCTAACCTAACCTAACCTAACCTAACCTAACCTAACCTAACCTAACCTAACCTAACCTAACCTAACCTAACCTAACCTAACCTAACCTAACCTAACCTAACCTAACCTAACCTAACCTAACCTAACCTAACCTAACCTAACCTAACCTAACCTAACCTAACCTAACCTAACCTAACCTAACCTAACCTAACCTAACCTAACCTAACCTAACCTAACCTAACCTAACCTAACCTAACCTAACCTAACCTAACCTAACCTAACCTAACCTAACCTAACCTAACCTAACCTAACCTAACCTAACCTAACCTAACCTAACCTAACCTAACCTAACCTAACCTAACCTAACCTAACCTAACCTAACCTAACCTAACCTAACCTAACCTAACCTAACCTAACCTAACCTAACCTAACCTAACCTAACCTAACCTAACCTAACCTAACCTAACCTAACCTAACCTAACCTAACCTAACCTAACCTAACCTAACCTAACCTAACCTAACCTAACCTAACCTAACCTAACCTAACCTAACCTAACCTAACCTAACCTAACCTAACCTAACCTAACCTAACCTAACCTAACCTAACCTAACCTAACCTAACCTAACCTAACCTAACCTAACCTAACCTAACCTAACCTAACCTAACCTAACCTAACCTAACCTAACCTAACCTAACCTAACCTAACCTAACCTAACCTAACCTAACCTAACCTAACCTAACCTAACCTAACCTAACCTAACCTAACCTAACCTAACCTAACCTAACCTAACCTAACCTAACCTAACCTAACCTAACCTAACCTAACCTAACCTAACCTAACCTAACCTAACCTAACCTAACCTAACCTAACCTAACCTAACCTAACCTAACCTAACCTAACCTAACCTAACCTAACCTAACCTAACCTAACCTAACCTAACCTAACCTAACCTAACCTAACCTAACCTAACCTAACCTAACCTAACCTAACCTAACCTAACCTAACCTAACCTAACCTAACCTAACCTAACCTAACCTAACCTAACCTAACCTAACCTAACCTAACCTAACCTAACCTAACCTAACCTAACCTAACCTAACCTAACCTAACCTAACCTAACCTAACCTAACCTAACCTAACCTAACCTAACCTAACCTAACCTAACCTAACCTAACCTAACCTAACCTAACCTAACCTAACCTAACCTAACCTAACCTAACCTAACCTAACCTTTTTTTTTTTTTTTTTTTTTGTTTTCGCAGGGGAATGCATTTACGCACTGAGTGTGGGACTCCTGGGCAGCTAATCGGCCCAGACTACCCACTAAACCCCTGCGGATGCCATCGGCCGCTTTACAAAGAGGCGCCTCGGATCTAACTAGCACAAGGCGCCTCAGCGACTGGCCGGTCTCTTTCGCCAGAGACCGGACTCTCCACTCTCAGGGGCCCTCCGACATCTGGAGGACCCCTGCCGCCGGGTGGGACCTCTGTCCCACCGATTCAGGGGGGGCGCCCGCAGGCGCGCCCCCAACCACCAAGGCGAGCCGCACGCCATCCAGTCCGGAAGCAGACCGGAGGCAGCGGCTCTCCGTCTTATTCGGCCGCAGAGGATAGGGACAGCGGCGCACCGTAATACCGGCAGTCCTCCTCCTCTGCGGCCCCACCGACCACCATGCCTGCGCCATGGCCGCGCCTCATTCGGCCGCAGAGGATAGGGACAGCGGCGCACCGTAATACCGGCAGTCCTCCTCCTCTGCGGCCCCACCGACCACCATGTTTGCGCCATGGCCGCGCCTGGTCGCGGAGGATAGGGAGAGCGGCGCACCGTAATACCAACCCCTCCTCTTCCCCCGCGACCCCTACCACGGCTGTAAGAGTAGAGGGCTTAGCCCCCTTCTCTCACAGCCACTGAGCCAATTGGCTCTCCAACCTGGGTTACCCGACATGGGTAACCCACCACCAGTTGCCAGGACATTTGCCAACGGCTAACAAGACCCCTAAACGGGGAGTTATTAACCGTCGCCCAGGGTGCACCAGCCCAATAACTTGTCAGCCGCCGCTATCACCGAATCAAAGATCAAGTGACAGAAGCAAACCTTCAAATCATCGAGCCAACGTGGAGGTTTCCTGACAGTAGCACCCCAACCTAACCTAACCTAACCTAACCTAACCTAACCTAACCTAACCTAACCTAACCTAACCTAACCTAACCTAACCTAACCTAACCTAACCTAACCTAACCTAACCTAACCTAACCTAACCTAACCTAACCTAACCTAACCTAACCTAACCTAACCTAACCTAACCTAACCTAACCTAACCTAACCTAACCTAACCTAACCTAACCTAACCTAACCTAACCTAACCTAACCTAACCTAACCTAACCTAACCTAACCTAACCTAACCTAACCTAACCTAACCTAACCTAACCTAACCTAACCTAACCTAACCTAACCTAACCTAACCTAACCTAACCTAACCTAACCTAACCTAACCTAACCTAACCTAACCTAACCTAACCTAACCTAACCTAACCTAACCTAACCTAACCTAACCTAACCTAACCTAACCTAACCTAACCTAACCTAACCTAACCTAACCTAACCTAACCTAACCTAACCTAACCTAACCTAACCTAACCTAACCTAACCTAACCTAACCTTTTTTTTTTTTTTTTTTTTTTTTTTTTTTTTTTCGTATGGAAAATGGCCAACCCACTGACACCACTTTCACTGCGGGGACAGGAAAGCAGTAGTGTGGGGCTCGAACCCACTAAAAACCATACGGTGTACCTCTTATCGCAATTGGTGCCGTTAGCAGGGTCACCTGACCGAAGTCTGGCATTCTACTGCTGTCGGCTGCGATTACCTGCTTCCAGGTTCCTCTTGTTTTTGTTGCCTCTTGGGTTGCGCGCAGGCACACGCGCACGCATCCTCAAGTTGGGTCGACAGACTTATCCCCGAGTCCGCCACCCAGATTTGCCAGTCAGGGGGGTTGTTGGCGGTTAAAGTCCCGCCTTCTTCGTCCTTTTGTTCTACGTCGCATGGGGTCTGAGGTCGTAGCTTCACGTTCACGCTCCGCTTCCTCCTTTACTCCCATTACAACTTCGCAGAATCTTTTTACAGCATTCCATTCTCTTCTGGACGAGACCATCGCAATCAGAATGGCCCGCAGAGAGAGATCTAGCCCAATTGCGGCTGTAAGCTCAGCACGCTCCGTACTAAATGCCGTACACACTGTTAAGGTGTGCTCGGCCGTATCCTCAAAGCCGCCATCACAGTGGTGGCACTCGGTTGTCGGCTCCCTTCCAGCCACCTGACACAGATATTTGCCAAAGCAACCATGCCCGGTCAAAATCTGCGTCAGTCGGAAGGTAAGGGACCCATGACTCCGGTCCACCCACTGCAGTAATATAGGACGGACGGCTTCTACCGTCTGACGACCAGCACTTGTGTTTTCTAGCCTGTCCTGCCATAATTGTAGGGCTTCCATTCGCTTTTGGGAGCGACACCCCGCCACCTCTCTAGGAGCAGGTCGATTACCACGAGCCACCGCTTCTTCACGCCAGTTATAGACCGACGCGAGAATTCTTGCCTCTAGGTCCCATGGCAACGACCCTGCTAGTACACATGCCGCACTGTGGGAAACCGTGCGATATCCTCTTATGACTCTGATTGCCATCACTCTCTGAGAGGAATTAAGGAGAGCGACATTCTGGTTTTTCAGAGTCTCCGCCCATATAGGCGCTCCATATAAAGCCATCGATCTCACAATACCCTCATAAAGGCGACGGCAAGATGAGTTCGGACCTCCCACATTCGGCAGCAGACCTCCCAGGGCTAGTGCCGCTGTTTTAAGTTTGGGCACCAACGTCACAAAGTGGGTGGTGAAGTCCCACCTACTATCAAGTATCAGCCCAAGATACTTCATTGACCTCTTTATGACGATGGTGATTCCTCCCACCGTTATTTTACTTCCTGCAGGGGGCGCACTCCGAGGTCCGTGGAAGATTATGGCTTCAGATTTCTCAAGCGCAACCTCCAGCCCAAGAAGTCTAATGCGTCGTACCACATGTGCAACTGCGATAGTGGCCCGCATACAGACATCGCGGAGTGACTTCCCTCTAATCGTTACCAGAGTGTCGTCTGCGTAGCAGGTGAGATAGACACCTCCAATATTCGCACCCCGCAACACCCAATCATAACCGATGTTCCACAGGAGGGGACCGAGGACCGACCCCTGTGGAACACCGCACGACATTGGCCAATGTCCCCAACCGTCTTTTCCCGGAAATGAGACTTGCCGACTCGAAAGGTATGAATCCACCATTTTTTGCAAGTACTCTGGCACCCGGTGATACTGCAAAGCTGCCTTGATGCAGTCCCAAGGGAGGGTATTGAAGGCATTCCGTATATCAAGTGAGCAAGCCAACACCATCCCACCCCGAGACAATGCATCGTCCACCAGGGCTTTCACACGCAAAACCGCATGGACAGTGGATTTTCCTCTTCTAAACCCAAACTGGTTTTCTGCTAGGTCAGGACCAACAGTCTCGAGATGTTTTTTGAGACGGGTTGAGATCACTACCTCGAAGACTTTAGTCAGCTCACTCTCCAGAACAATCGGTCTAAATGCCGAAGGTGAGTCCATGGGACGACCCTCTTTCCTCAACAAAATTAACTTTCCGGTTCTCCACTCTTCAGGAAATTCACCCCTTTCCAAGCACTTTGAGAGCAGCGCTCGCAATCTGGGCTCTAGGTGTTTTAGAGCCATTGCTAGTACACGTCCTGGAACGCCATCTAGGCCAGGCGCTTTGCTCTTTGCTCTCAGGCGTTCAATCGCTAATCCCGTTTCCTCTTGCGTCACTGTATAATTATTATCTTCTAGCGCATGCAGACTTCCTGGAGGACAGGCCATCGGCTGGAGGACAGGCCATCGGAGGAGGTGCATATTGGCCTCTGGTAGGAAATAGTGTCAACAAGACATTATTTAGGAACTGCGGTTGCAAAGTCTCCGTTATAGGGGGGGCCCAAGGTCGTAACTTCTGCCGCACCATTCTATAAGGTCGTCCCCATGGGTCATTGTCCAGTATCCTCAGAAACTCTTCCCTTGCACTCTCTTTAGCGATGGCTATTGCCTTTCGGAGAGACTTCTTGGCCTCTTTATAAACGGCGTGTAGCTGTACCTCTATATCTTCGTTTCTGGGTCGTCTTCTTCTTTGGCGTGTGTACTGGCGTCGTGCCGCATTGCAGGTAGAGCGCAGTTTGGCAATTTCAGCGGACCACCAGTACACTTGACGTTTTCGGGTTGGGGGGCCAGCCCGGGGCATTGAGGCATCGCATATACTCTGCAAGGCCTTCCGGAACCAAACCACTTCTTCATTAATGTTCCAGAGAGGAGACGATGGCAGCCAACTCTGAACTATTGCCGCTTCTTCTAGAATTTCTTTCCTTAGTTTTTTAAGAACCCATCTTGGACTATCTCCTAGGCTATTGTTAGTTGGACCAGGGGATGGGACATCAATTTCTGGTGATATGTCAAATCGGATATATTCATGGTCCGATAGTGTCTCTACCTGAACTACCTCCCAATTTTTAACTCGGCATGCGATTGCAGAGGACGCAAAGGTGACATCCACTCGTGAACTTCCTTGCGGACGGACACAAGTAGGAGTAGTTCCTCTGTTTAAAATTGAAAGTCCCATAGTTATAAGCCACTCATGAATTGCCACACCCCGGCTGCACGTCTGGTGGGATCCCCAAGCCGTAGAGTGAGCGTTGAAGTCTCCAGCTATTAGAATAGGGTGAGGGTGGTTTTGACGAATGATAGCACCCACCTGGTCCAAGAACACCTCGAATTCCGATAAGGGCCTATTGGGAGAAAAATATACAGAAATAACTGCAATGTCACCCAGTAGAACCGACACACATCCAGACCTCTTAATAACATTACCAATAGTCACCTTTTCGGAGTTGTGGACTATTACAGCAGCTGTACTATCATTGTCTCCCAACCAAGTATCCCGCAAAGGAACGAAGTAGGGCTCCGAAACCAACGCTACATCTACTGACCACTGGGCCAAGCTTTGCACAAGCAGGTTTTGTGATGCACCACAGTGATTTATGTTCGCCTGGAGAAAACTGATTGGGGCCATATTATTGGCTGTTGACTTCCGTCGCCACTTCAACCCTGGTCACGTCTGTGTCCATCGGGCTTGTAGTTTGCAGGGACTGTTGCGTGTCCTTGGCCACTACGCCGCCTCTTCTATTGTCGCGTTTGACAACAGGTGCTTTGCATGTTTTGCTACCTAGCCTATGGTCGGCAGGTCTCTTTGCTTCCTCGCATATAGAACAGTGTGCTGGCGCCGTGCAATGTTCTGCTTTGTGTTCAGGGTTTCCGCAGCGATAGCAGTTGCTGCTTCTGTCTGTGGCCGCAGTACACTGAGCCCTGACGTGGCCACTCTGAAGGCAGCGGTAGCATCGCCTAGGTTGGGACTGTAACAGTCTAACCGACGCAGTTACCCAGCCAATACGAAGACCTTTTGCAGCCACTATTATTTTCGCAGCGACTGTGGGACATCTAACGAACACCCTACCCTTTCCTGTGGGATCTATGCGTATTTCACCCGCTTTTATTGATGCTCTTGGACACTGACCTTCTCGAGCGATTGCATCTTCAACCTCTCCTTTAGTGACTGCATCATCTAGCCCACCAATCACCAGATCAGCACAAATTTCAGGCCTAGATACTTTGACTACATTTTCACTTAGTGCCCCTCGTAATTTTTCAGCCAGTGCATCCGCTTTCTCACGGGTGGTAGCTCCTGGCAGCTCAAACACAGCAGCTCCTGTTGCGGCCCTGCGAAACCGGAGACCTGTTATATTAAGGTCGTCGAGTCCTACCTTAGACTTGGCCTCAAGGAGAATTTCTTTGTAGGAAACACCTCTCTTTTCTGCCTCAGGCTGCAGTGTAAGAACGACTGCTGAGGATTTTGGAGTCCGGAGCTTCGCAGCACGGGGGTTCGTCTTCTTTGGCCCTTTGCCTTTAGGCTGAGCTTGAGCACCCTGCGGTTGACTACCTTGTGTTTGACTGCTCTGTGGTTGCGTCACACTAGGTGCATTCTTCTTTTTCTTCTTCTTATTTTTCTTCTTCCTCCCACCTTTTCCAATTTCTGTCCATTCCGATGGGTTTATTACCTCAGGCTCCACATTAGTTTGAGGAGGAACATTTGCCTCTACCCGGTTCTCTTGTACCTTAGTTTTCTTTCCTATCCCTTTACCTTTTCCTATGTATTCAGCAGGCGCAGGGGGAGGCACTGGGGCAGTCGCTGGCTGACTATCAACAATAGTGGGGCCAGAGCAAGATGGAATACAGCTGTCCATCAATACCTCACTCCATGTTCTGTGTACAGACGGTGGAGGACGGTCCGAAGCAAGTGGAGGGCGTAGCCGTTTTTCTGGCAGAAGTCGATCTCTGATGCCGTCCAACTTGGCGTCCACCATAAATCCAGTCTTTTTCAGAAGGTCCGCCATAAAGTTCTCCAGGTCAGCTCTAGTGATAGGAGCACCGTCGCCAGCAGTGGGGCCGGCGCCAGCACTCTGCCCAACGCACAAGCTGTTTGCCCTTTGAGCCTTTGAGACTTCCGCTCGCAGCTCCGCCATTTCTTTGCGGAGTTCTGTCATTTCCATGTTCAGGCGATGATTCTCAGCCTGTAATTTCACGGTCTCCTCCGACATGGTCCGTTCCTTTAATACATCTACAGCTTCCGTTATGGACATAGAAGACTCCTTCAGACATTTAATAAAACCACCCTTCAGACTTTTGGACTTTTTGGCAACGTCCAGAATTATTTCCACCGAGTCCTGGACCTGCTTTGCCAACGCTTCAGTCGGCAAATTATGCAGGTTGTCACCGCCAACGCTTTTCGCCGTGTTTTTTCTGAGACGTTTCGCCTTTTCTGATACCTCTTGTTCTGCAGCAATACGCAGCGCTTCACGCTTAGCCGCTGCAAGTTCGGCTCTCGTTTGTGTCATCCCGACATGTTTTCCGGAAGACGCCACTCCACTACTGATAATCGGCTCCTCAGTCTGTATGTATTTTTTAGCCGGCGCATCCGAATCAGTATCCTCTTCAGTGGTTTTTGTTTGGCGCCTCTTCCGGCGCCACAAACCTCTAGACCCGTCAGAGTCAAAGTCAAGAGACATCGACGACCTCCTTGACCCGAGATCTGACTGCTCATCACAGTCCCGAAGGACTACCTCTTGCTGACCTTCTCGGTCGCTCCTACTCAACAACAAAGGTTTTTTAAATTTTTCTTTAATATTCTCCATACAATTCCCACGAGTATGGGGGAAATAAGTGGTCCACCCGAGCAGTGCCCCCTGTACCCGGGTAAGCCTAAGGGGTAACCCACCAGAGTGTCGGCCGGTACTCTGACGGGAGGGACACTAACGACTGGTCTATCCCCCAGCCATGCATCCCCTCACGGCGTCCCCACCGCTTGGGATTGGGAGTAATTTTTTCAGAGGTTGTCTTCCTCGCAGGCCGGGCGGTAAAGCCAAGCCCCTCGGTCCCGAAGGGATACGAGATCGACGGTGATTTGGACATGGTATAACGCCCAAGTCTAGCCCAGATGCCAACTTGGCAATCCGAGCCCGCCGACTTCCACCGCCAACTGGCGATGATGGCCGTTGCCGGCCCCCAAAATGAGCAGAGGCCCATTACTGGACCCTGCTATTTCCCCCCCTATGCCAGGACATTTGCCAACGGCTAACAAGACCCCTCATAACGGGGAGTTATTAACCGTTGCCCAGGGTGCACCAGCCCAATAGCTTGTCAGCCGCCGCTATCACCGGATCAAGAGATCAAGTGACAGAAGCAAACCTTCAAACCATCGAGCCAACGTGGAGGTTTCCTGACTGTAGCACCCCAACCTAACCTAACCTAACCTAACCTAACCTAACCTAACCTAACCTAACCTAACCTAACCTAACCTAACCTAACCTAACCTAACCTAACCTAACCTAACCTAACCTAACCTAACCTAACCTAACCTAACCTAACCTAACCTAACCTAACCTAACCTAACCTAACCTAACCTAACCTAACCTAACCTAACCTAACCTAACCTAACCTAACCTAACCTAACCTAACCTAACCTAACCTAACCTAACCTAACCTAACCTAACCTAACCTAACCTAACCTAACCTAACCTAACCTAACCTAACCTAACCTAACCTAACCTAACCTAACCTAACCTAACCTAACCTAACCTAACCTAACCTAACCTAACCTAACCTAACCTAACCTAACCTAACCTAACCTAACCTAACCTAACCTAACCTAACCTAACCTAACCTAACCTAACCTAACCTAACCTAACCTAACCTAACCTAACCTAACCTAACCTAACCTAACCTAACCTAACCTAACCTAACCTAACCTAACCTAACCTAACCTAACCTAACCTAACCTAACCTAACCTAACCTAACCTAACCTAACCTAACCTAACCTAACCTAACCTAACCTAACCTAACCTAACCTAACCTAACCTAACCTAACCTAACCTAACCTAACCTAACCTAACCTAACCTAACCTAACCTAACCTAACCTAACCTAACCTAACCTAACCTAACCTAACCTAACCTAACCTAACCTAACCTAACCTAACCTAACCTAACCTAACCTAACCTAACCTAACCTAACCTAACCTAACCTAACCTAACCTAACCTAACCTAACCTAACCTAACCTAACCTAACCTAACCTAACCTAACCTAACCTAACCTAACCTAACCTAACCTAACCTAACCTAACCTAACCTAACCTAACCTCATCCGGCCAATATGTCCCCCCAGTGACCCGAAGGTTGTGATTGCCAAGTGCACCAGAGTGATGCTAGAAGACAGAATTCTTGAGATGGCTAACACCATCTTCGGGAACCTGACAGATAGCACCCGACTGGAATGCTTGGCGACCACAGCTTTCACATGGGTGAACGGGGTGCCCGGATGCGGTAAAACCACATGGGTAGTCGCTCACGTCAACATCGAGAGCGACCTCATAGTGACCGCCACTAGGGAAGCAGTCAAAGATCTCAGGGACAAACTGACACCAAAGGTCGGGGAAGAACGAGCCAAACGGCGAGTTCGGACCATGGCCTCACTGTTGGTAAACGGGATGATGAAGGGCGAAACGTGCACCCGTCTTGTGGTGGACGAAGCCCTAATGAATCATTTCGGATCCATAGTGATGGCTACAAAGATCACAGGAGCCAGCGAGACCTTGTTGATTGGAGACCACAACCAGCTACCCTACATCGACCGACACAACCTGTTCCCTCTGAAGTACTGCAGACCCCACAAAGTCACGACAGTCACGAAGGAGTTGTTGTGTACGTACAGAAACCCACAGGACGTGGCGTATGCCCTTAGTGAAATCTACAGCGGCATTTACTCGGCCAAGAATCTTACGCGCTCCCTGACACTGAAAGAATATAGAGGGGCTAATATCCCGAAGTTGGAAGATACGTTGTATCTGACCCATACCCAGGCTGAGAAGGAGCTCCTAATCAGCCAAGGATATGGAGCCAACTCGGGTTCCTGCACCCTTACTATTCATGAAGCCCAGGGCCGCACGTTTGATACAGTGATCATCGTACGTACAACAACCAAAAACTCCAAGCTGCCCCAGAGTGTCCCACACGCGGTAGTTGCAATCTCTAGACACACGAAGACCTGTGTGTACTACGTGGATAATAAAAAGAACGACGCAGTAGCTCGTTTTATTCAACGTGCAGAGAGAGCAACTGACGCTTCCATCCGGGACTACAACCTGAAAATGGCGATTTGGCATGGTGACGACAAGACTCGGGACAACATCCTCGCATCCGAAGCGGAGCTGGAGGAGGCCTGAAAGTGACACCCCCCCCTGAAAAGACAACAGCCTTCGGCGGGACCGTTGGCGACATCTCGGACATGACAAAAAAAAAAAAAAAAAAGAATAACTTTAGCCAGTAAGTAGTAATACTCTTTAATAAAAAAATAAAAAAAAAAAAAAAAAAAAAAAAAAAAAACAATGACGTAATCAATATTAAAAAAAAAAAAAAAAACAATGACACAAAAAAAAAAAAAAAATGACACAAAAAAAAAAAAAAAATAGTTTTAAAAGTAGTATAAGCCTGACAAAAAATAAAAAATAAAAAAAAAAATTAACTTAAGTAGCAATAAAAAAAAAAAAAAAAAAAAAAAAAAAAAAAAAAAAAAAAAAAAAAAAAAAAAAAAAAAAAAAAAAAAAAAAAAAAAAAGACGACAATGGACAGAACTACAAAATGGAGTACGTCATGCTCACGAAAATGGTCAATCTGGCGGCGGCGTCGTGGGCCGGGTCGTGAGGTTCCCTCCAATATGGTTGAGCTTTGCGATGGCTGACCCATGCGTCAACTCGTGAACGGGTGCTGCCAGGGGGTCCTGGTCTGCTCCATTCTGGGGTTCTGTTCGTAGAGTTAGAGTTAGTTAATTGTATTTAGTATTTTGTAACCGCCAATGGTATTTAGTTATTAAGACGAAAATTCGCGGAGCGAATTGGATGTTTCAACAAAATTTTCTAAACTTAAAACATTCATTAAATTAAAAAAGGTACAGGCCACGCGCCGTAGCTGAAAAATTTATTTAAATAAAAAAAAAAAAAACCTAACCTAACCTAACCTAACCTAACCTAACCTAACCTAACCTAACCTAACCTAACCTAACCTAACCTAACCTAACCTAACCTAACCTAACCTAACCTAACCTAACCTAACCTAACCTAACCTAACCTAACCTAACCTAACCTAACCTAACCTAACCTAACCTAACCTAACCTAACCTAACCTAACCTAACCTAACCTAACCTAACCTAACCTAACCTAACCTAACCTAACCTAACCTAACCTAACCTAACCTAACCTAACCTAACCTAACCTAACCTAACCTAACCTAACCTTTTTTTTTTTTTTTTTTTTTTTGTTTACCCAGGGGAATGCTTGTTACGCACTGAGTGTGGGACTCCTGGGCCGCTAGTCGGCCCAGCCTACCCACTAAACCCCTGGGGCGTTTTCACGCTGCCGTTATGGGGGACGTCACGGGGTCGCTAGGCATTCGACCGCGACGCCCCCCCGGCCGGCCTTTCGGCCCCGACCTGGGCGGGCAGCAAGCACAAGTGCTAACCACCCGCCCCTTACGCCACGCGAGCGTGGCGCGGACCATCAAGCCCACTCCGCACACCAGTCAGAAAGCTGACGGGGGGAGCGGGCATCACCGACCGCTGGTCCTGAAGGGACCAGCGATCACAACACACACACAAAATCTTGGGTGCCACAGGGCACCCAAGTCTGCCTCTGTACGGGCGCAAGAGGTGATAGGCAGGTGACACCCACACATTGCACCCGATACAGAGGCAGCCACCCTTCGGCCGCAGAGGACAGGGGGATCGTCGAGAGACATACCGACTCTCCTCTTCCCCTGCGGCCCCACCGCACCGTGTTCAGCGCCACGGCCGCGCTGTGGTCGCGGAGGACAAACCCCCGCGACCCCACCTCTGGTCCCCTCTAGTTTCCACATCCAAAGGCTGGTGGCGGGTCACCAGCCAATGGCAGTACTACTGAGGGGACCGTCCACCAGGCCCAGAGCACCCACCAAAGTCTCTGGGCCTTGGGTTCCTCTTGGTTCACCGGGGTGGCTGGTTGTGTCAGACCAGCCCCCCCGGTTACTAAGCCCCACCATCGCGACAAGATGGGAACCCGTCGGGGGGAACCTAACCTAACCTAACCTAACCTAACCTAACCTAACCGAGTTCCCCGCGCTCCTCCGAGCCGAGCGCCACGTTTTCGCAAAGCTCCGCGTCAAAAATTCCTAAAATTGGGTTTTTTCGCAAGAAAGTACTAGTGTTATATATCAAAATAATCGCGTTTGTGCCCGCTACACAATGGTGTTTGTTTCGTGAAAATCGGTGCACGCAATAAAAAGTTGTGACAAAAACAAAATTTTCCAACCGAACTTTCGACCACATCGTCGCTGAAAACTTTTGTTTTATATCGGGAACTTTAAGAACTTGAACTGTGAGTCTGTGCTAAGTGTCTGTGTGCATCTTTCCACAAAGTTTCAGAATTATACCTTTCAAATCCGAGGGACTACGCCCATTTTCGTATCAGTGAAAAACTATACTAAGTTTCCCCCAGTGAAATTTCTCATAAACCAAGGCAATAGATTAATGATTCACAGTGATCCGTATTCTCTAGTTCATGACCTTTACGGAGGCACCACCACATAACGCCGCATGACTCATCTTCCACCTGCAAAAGGCCTGGGAAACTGAGCGGAACGCGGAAAACCGCCGAAATTCAAGCTTTCGAAGGCTCCTGTGGGCAATGGATTATCCAGGAACAGTTGGTGCACAGCTAATTGTGTAGAGCACTACTAGGAGCTGCCCTGGACCAAGTTTCACGACCGTCCGACATCGGGTGGCTGAACAGCAACAGAAAGAAGATTTCAGCCAATCAGAGGTTTTCCCGTGTTTGCGGCTGAACCCTGAGGAGTGGAACTGCGGCTCCTGTGCTGGTGGATGGGCCACTCTCTGAGGAATCCGGAGGCACCTCAACTTCCTCCGTGGGTGCTCCCACTACCTATATATCACACTTTTTCCGATCAGCTGTGAGTAAATTTGACAGATTTTGACACTCAGTGATTTTTCTAGACTCCCCCTGACTCCCCACCGTCCTCAAACGATTATAGTGTTAAAGCAGAACTATCTCAAAGTGACTTTAAAAAGTTTGATCGACATACGTTTCTAATTCTTAAAACTACATGTGTTTTCCTGCGTCGAGACCTAAAAGTTACGTAATAAAAGTGCAATTCAACTTTTTTTTCCTCGAAGTTTTCCCTTAAAACTATATATATAATTTGGACTATACCTCAATATAAATAAGTTTTCCGCAAGCAGTTTTGTTGTAGATACTATACTTTTACTGTAAATCGCATTGGAAATTTCGGGAAAACCGCGCTGGAATTCCTCACCTGCAGCTTTTTCCGCTACAGTAATAACCTTATAGTCGTCTATACTCCTCCTAATATATAATACATCTAGTTTTATCACACATCCGCGGGTATTATACTAACATTTCAAACATCTAAGTACTGTCTGAACTGGGAATTTCGGGAATTATAGTACTTAGTACTTACTCAGTAGGAATTTCCAACCTCCAGCTGTTTTCCTCAAGTGTCCGATGCAACCTATTCATCATTTTATTTTTAGTATTGTCCTAGTGTAGGTACTTTGTAATACAAACAAGTTTTTTTTTTTTTTTTTTTTTTAAATCCAGTGGGAATTTCTATTGTTAACTCACATATCACAACCTCACCTCAGTTACACAGAGCTTAACCACATCATACCCATTGCTAAACACGACATCTCATCATTAACTCAAGTGTTTCCTTCCACCCTAAAGTATAAATTTACAGAAGTGACGTTCCTTAAAATTCATAACCCGATCGCTTTCCTTGACTCACTAATGCAATACAAATCCATGACTAAACTGTGCTTTTACTTATATTTAGCATAATTAATAAAACCTGTGTACATATTTATTCTTAATTCCTTATTGAAAATTCCATACTGTCTTAGAACTAACCCAAACTATTGCATTGCAATTATCTTTATCCAACTTTATATACTAAACTACAACCCACTTCACAGAATTTAAACCAATATTTTCAATTAAACTACTTTTCTAAATTGAATCGAGTACCCACTTCTGTAAAATTTTATTTTACTTCTTTTTTTCTTTTTTAGATTAATTTCATGTTCTATCCATCAGTTGAAATTGATGTAAACTGCATTAAAATACTACATGCAGCTGCATTTTCTGCATATATAGAGATTTGACCCTAAAAATTCTTAGATTGCTACTTTTCTCTCCCCGTTTTAAGAAATTACAATCTCCCCTTCTTATTTCATTTAAAACCTCCATTGTATTCTACAATACACTACAACCACACCTTAGTAATACAGAGCCTAACCACATCATACTCATTGCTAAACACGGTATCTCCTCATTAACTCAAGTGTTTCCTTCCACCCAAAAAAGGAAAGAAAAAAAAAATTTTTTTTTTTTTTTTTTTTATATATATATTCTATATACTCTCCTCAAGAGTTCGATATAAACACCTACCACTCATCTGTATATTTCACATTACCCTAGTGCACTGTCTTGCAATTGTCTTGTTACTTATTTATTTATTTATTTTATTATTTCATTAAACCCAGTAGGAATTTCCATCCTTAACTCATACACTACAACCACACCTTAGTAATACAGAGCCTAACCACATCACACTCATCGCTAAACACGGTATCTCCTCATTAACTCAAGTGTTTCCTTCCACCCAAAAAAAAAAAAAAATTTTTTTTTTTTTTTTTTTATATATATATATATTCTATATACTCTCCTCAAGAGTTCGATATAAACACCTACCACTCATCTGTATATTTCACATTACCCTAGTGCACTGTCTTGCAATTGTCTTGTTACTTATTTATTTATTTATTTTATTATTTCATTAAACCCAGTAGGAATTTCCATCCTTAACTCATACACTACAACCACACCTTAGTAATACAAAGCCTAACCACATCACACTCATCACTAAACACGGTATCTCCTCATTAACTCAAGTGTTTCCTTCCACCCAAAAAAAAAAAAAAAAAATTTTTTTTTTTTTTTTATATATATAGATTCTATATACTCTCCTCAAGAGTTCGATATAAACACCTACCACTCATCTGTATATTTCACATTACCCTAGTGCACTGTCTTGCAATTGTCTTGTTACTTATTTATTTATTTATTTTATTATTTCATTAAACCCAGTAGGAATTTTCATCCTTAACTCATACACTACAACCACACCTTAGTAATACAGAGCCTAACCACATCACACTCATCGCTAAACACGGTATCTCCTCATTAACTCAAGTGTTTCCTTCCACCCAAAAAAAAAAAAAAAGAAAAAAATTTTTTTTTTTTTTTTTAATATATATAGATTCTATATACTCTCCTCAAGAGTTCGATATAAACACCTACCACTCATCTGTATATTTCACATTACCCTAGTGCACTGTCTTGCAATTGTCTTGTTACTTATTTATTTATTTATTTTATTATTTAATTAAACCCAGTAGGAATTTCCATCCTTAACTCATACACTACAACCACACTTTAGTAATACAGAGCCTAACCACATCACACTCATCGCTAAACACGGTATCTCCTCATTAACTCAAGTGTTTCCTTCCACCCAAAAAAAGAAAAAATTTTTTTTTTTTTTTTTAATATATATAGATTCTATATACTCTCCTCAAGAGTTCGATATAAACACCTACCACTCATCTGTATATTTCACATTACCCTAGTGCACTGTCTTGCAATTGTTTTGTTACTTATTTATTTATTTATTTTATTATTTCATTAAACCCAGTAGGAATTTCCATCCTTAACTCATACACTACAACCACACTTTAGTAATACAGAGCCTAACCACATCACACTCATCGCTAAACACGGTATCTCCTCATTAACTCAAGTGTTTCCTTCCACCCAAAAAAGAGAAAAAAAATTTTTTTTTTTTTTTTTAAATATATATATATTCTATATACTCTCCTCAAGAGTTCGATATAAATACCTACCTCTCATCTGTATATTTCACATTGTCCTAGTGTACTTGTCTACTTTATTTATTCATTCATCATAAAAAAAAAAAAAAAAAAAAAATATATATATTTTTTTTTTTTTTTTGTTTTGTTTTTTTGTTTTTTTTTTGTTTTTGTTGTTTTGTGTTGTTTTACGTAATTACAAGTGGAAGATAAATTTTCCCGTTTCTCCCTTTAATACTGTCTTCTTATATTTTGTATCGGAATTCGTGTCCGTTTTGTTTTGTATATATTATAAGGCTACTGCGTGCGTTACTTTCATACTTATTGTCTGGACGCCGCCAAAATGGTCCTGACGCGGTCACCTGCCAGGAGGGGTGGAGGCCAGTCACCACCACAATCACAGCCACTGGCAATACCGTCCCACTCCCGTGCATTCACTGTCGATGAGGACCCTGCGATCACACCACACACACACACACCCGCAGACGCGGTCACAGACACGGCCAAACAAACCCTATTGAAGTCACCATCACCGCCCATAACTCCCCCTTTGGTTATGACCTCACTTACTCAAGAGACCATCTCACCCCAGATTTCACCAATTTACCCCACTTCCGAGGGGACAAACTCAGAACCGAATATGTACCAGATGGCATTCGACACTATCACGGCCTCGGCGAGGGAAATACTGACCAAAATCACAGAAGGGAAAAGTGTCACCAGCGCAAATAAGAAAAGGATACAAGAACTCGCCAAAGGGATAATATCCACGGCGGAAAAGACACGAGACCAGCCGCCGCCAAAATTGCCCAAGGCTGTCTCTGAAACTATCATTATGACAATCCGTGAAAGCATCAGAGAAGAACTAAAAGAGCAACGGCTAGCACCCACACCGGCCCCCCCACCAGCCCCGGCCCCTCTGAATAGATCCTTCTCCCCGGCGACTTCAGCCCCACTGCCCAAGCGCCGTCCTGTGCGTACTCTACCTGCAATAATAGTTAAAAGCAAGGAGACGGGCGACCATCAGCCTGTCGTGTATGACGAGTGGCGCAAAAACATATCTTTCAGGCACACGACTTTCGCCCCAACTAAAGTGCGCTCTCTGCGTCAGAATAAACTAAAAGTCGAGTTCGACACCATCGCACAGAGAGATGAAACCCTAAAGAAGGTAAACCAGATTCCAGGAATTACAGCGGAGGAGGCGAAACTTCGTCGGCCTTTGATCATCTTGAAGGGCATTAGTAAGGAGGTACAGCGAGAGGAGCTAATTGAGATCGTAAGCAATCAGAACCAGATTCCAACCGAAGATATTCGCTTATGCTTTTTGTTAAAAAATCGAAATGAAAAATTGTACAACGCTGTCTTAGAGGTAGCCCCTACAGTGCGACGCACCCTAGTCGAAGGAGAACGCGTTAATGTGGAGCACCAGCGGGTGCATGTAGCGGACTTCAGCAGATTCTTGCAGTGCTACAAGTGCTTACAATTTGGGCACACTAACAACAAATGCACAGCTGAGTTCTACCCATGCGGCCACTGTGGCTCCTCCGCACATCACACGACCACCTGCCCTGTTCGCAACGATACATCCAAAGTTTGCTGTTACAACTGCAAGACAACAAACAGCGCTGATACAAACCACTCTGCTCTAGATTCGAAATCATGCCCGAAGATAATCAATGCCATTAAATCCCTAGAAGAAAACACCGATTATGGTTATTAGGTCATTAAAGGTCATTCAATGTAACCTTCAGCGTTGTTACGTTACACAGCGAGAATTCTTCGCATATTTTCATCAACAAAACTACGACATTGCCCTCGTTTCGGAACCCTATGTGGGCTCCGACCTAGAGATGAAGCCTCCCCCCGGAATTAACGTACATCAATTTTCTAAAGGCTCACGAATAAAGTCGTGCATCATTACCAAACCCACAGTTTCTGCCCTTGGCATCACCCAGCTCTCCAACGAGAACGTAGCTGTGATCCGTATTAATTTGGGAATGAAAAACCTAGACATCGCCTCATTCTACATAGAACCAAACAACGACGCCAATCAAACCATCCAGAAACTGGACAACTTTCTACATTCAACCGGATCCTCCTTACGTTTAGTCGGTGGGGACACCAACGGAAGCCACCAGGAATGGGGCGAAGCCACCGCCAATGACCGAGGTGAAGAATTTGCAACAGCCATGGCATCCAATGATATGACAGTATGCAACATCGGAACAGAGCCCACATTCGAAGCCATTCGGCACGGCCAGCATTGTTCATCCATAATAGATGTCACTTATGTGACACAAAACATGACCGACTGCATACGAGATTGGCAAGTCAACCACTCGGCATGCCCTTCCTCTGATCATAATGCGATAGACTACATTCTAGCTCCGCCCCAACACCCTGAGAAGGTTAAAAGTAACACAACATTCAAATACAATACACACAGAGCAGACTGGTCCGATTTTCGAACAAAACTACACACAGCTACCGAACAACTCGTAGCCCGCACAGACTTCTCCACCCTTTCTGAAAGAGACCTCGATCAAGTTGTGGACAAACTGACTGCCACCGTACAGAAAGTTTGCAATAGAACACTTCACCGTAAGCGAAACCCTAAGTACTTCAATCCTTGGTGGTCCGACACCCTCGAACAGCAAAAGAGAGAGTGTATACGCCTACACCATCGCCTTCACGACCTCAAAAAGTCTCGAAGACCGCTGGACGACATCATAAAAACCTACAGAGAAGCCAAACTAAACTACGCCAAGTCACTCTCTCAGCACTCCACGGAACACTTTAGACAGTTTTGTGAGGCACAGGGTAAGGAGGACGTGTGGGCTGTCACCAATCGACTGATTAAAGACGCCCCGCTCAGACGCCCCCCACAGACTCTCAAACTGAACAATATATATACAGACAACAGCAGCAACACTGCATCCACTCTACTCGATCACTTTTACCCAGACGATACACCGGACCAGACCAACGACCACCACGAGATACGCACTACAGCAAATAGAATACCGGACACACAAGATGACCTACCCTTCACGACCGAGGAGATTAGGGAATGTCTGAGTCATATGAGTGCCAAGAAGGCCCCCGGCGACGATCACCTGACTGCCGACATCTGCCGGGAAACCTTTGAGGTTCTATCTGAATTCTACACAGCGCTCTATAATAAATGTCTGGAAACAGGACACTTTCCAAGTTCATGGAAGCAAGCAATAGTAAAGATCATTCCAAAACCAAACAAACCGGCCGACCAACTCAGTTCATACAGACCAATTGGATTAATTGCAGTATTCGGGAAAGTTCTCGAGAAACTTATCATCAAAAGACTCGAGTACAAATTAGAAAATGAGGAGTCTCTGAGTAAGGAGCAATTTGGATTTAAAGCCCAAACCTCAACCACTGACGCCCTAGAGAGAGCCTTGACAATCATCAAAACTGCCAGGAACAAAAAACACCAAGTGGTAGCCATCTCCCTGGACATCAAGGCTGCTTTTGACAATGCCTGGTGGCCGGCCCTATTTAAGCGGCTGCACCATATCCGGTGCCCCAAAAATATATACAGACTTATACAAAATTACTTCACCGATAGAACCGTGACCCTAAATTACGCTAACAGCACTTCCACCAAATCCATGACTAAGGGCTGCGTCCAAGGCTCCGCCTGCGGACCAGCATTTTGGAACCTGATATTAGACGAGCTCCTCACCATCCCTCGACATAAAAATGCTCACATACAGGCCTTCGCGGATGATGTTCTGCTGATAGTTGAAGGGAAGACACAACAGGAGGTTCAATCCATAGCCAACACTTGTCTGCAGGAGATACACTCTTGGGGCGAACGCGCCAAACTACGATTCGGTCCGGAAAAAACTCAGTGCATTTCGTTTACGCCACAAACCAAGAAAGCCGAAATATACATGAATAACACAAAAATTTCCCTAATTGACCAAATTAAACTCCTCGGGATAATAATAGATAGCAAGCTCAACTTCATTCAACATTCCAAGTACATCATACAAAAGGCCACCAAGATCTTCAAAAATTTATCCAAATTCGTCAGACCTACATGGGGCGTTCACCCGGAGAACGTGGAGTGCATCTACAGACAAGTGATAATTCCAATTATTACGTATGCGGCCGGAATCTGGGGAACAGCCACAAAATTCTATTCTGTACGTCGGGCTCTTCGCTCCTTTCAAAGAACATTTGCCATCCGCGCAATCAGAGGATTCCATACCATCTCCGCGATTGCAGCGGAAGCACTAGCACAGTTTCCACCTCTGCACCTTATAGTAAATGAAGCATATGAACTACACAAGACCAAAATGACAGGAAGGCTGGAGGGGCTCCCCACTGATATAACCCTGTATAGGAGAACTAAAGTAAAAAACCTTCTTCATCCAGCAAAAAGGGTAAACATTGAATTTAAAGAAGCGACCACCCAAGAGGAAACGGATGAATTATTCATTCCAGACTCACCAAATATCTTCACCGATGGAAGTAAATTAGATAGCGATGAGACAGGCGCGTCATTTGTCGTAATACAAGAAGGGCGACAAGTAGTCATCCGAAAGTTCAAATTAGGCCGTACAGCTTCAGTTTTTATGAGTGAACTATTTGCTATCTCCCGGGCTTTGGAGTGGCTTCTCAATCGAAGACACTCTTCGGCCACTATTTTCTCTGACTCCAAGTCATCACTCGTTGCCATACAGGACCGTAGCAATACTGACCCCTTAGTAAACACAATTCACAACTACATCTCCCGATTACAAAACGAAAACACCACAGTGAATTTTGTATGGACAAAAGCTCATGTGGGGATCGTTGGTAACGAGCTTGCAGACTGCGCCGCCAAGGAGGCGGCTGCTAAGAAGACGGCAGCCGAACTCAACGTATTCCCGCTCTCGTATGCTAAACGACTCGGCAAATCGAGCGTCTTGGACGAATGGCAACGAGATTATGAGACGTCCACGCAGGGCACAGGTACAAAATTCTTCTTTAAACATGTCCGGGATATAGGAACGGTTCGTAAACAAATAAAGATATCATTCGCGGTAACGCAAATACTTAGCGGACACGGATACCATAAGTCTTATCTAAAAAGGTTTAAAATAGTAGACGATGACCTCTGCCCTTGTGACAACTCCTCTATACAAGACGTTGAACACATTCTTAAAGTGTGTCCCATATTCTCACGAACCAGATACTCCTACATTATGTATTGCAACTCCAAGAAAATAGAACCCTTTAACTTACTCCAAACAATAAAATGCGAAAACACCTCTGAAAAACTAATTAACCACATAACGACAATAGTATCAAAACTAAAATCGATTAATGGAACTTAAAAAAAAAAAAAAAACTCTTACTTGTGTGTGTGCTCACCACTCACCACTGTTCATAAACATGTAAAAATTTTTAAGTTT
>NC_071302.1:50000-65000 GCF_027563975.2 Plodia interpunctella
CTAACCTAACCTAACCTAACCTAACCTAACCTAACCTAACCTAACCTAACCTAACCTAACCTAACCTAACCTAACCTAACCTAACCTAACCTAACCTAACCTAACCTAACCTAACCTAACCTAACCTAACCTAACCTAACCTAACCTAACCTAACCTAACCTAACCTAACCTAACCTAACCTAACCTAACCTAACCTAACCTAACCTAACCTAACCTAACCTAACCTAACCTAACCTAACCTAACCTAACCTAACCTAACCTAACCTAACCTAACCTAACCTAACCTAACCTAACCTAACCTAACCTAACCTAACCTAACCTAACCTAACCTAACCTAACCTAACCTAACCTAACCTAACCTAACCTAACCTAACCTAACCTAACCTAACCTAACCTAACCTAACCTAACCTAACCTAACCTAACCTAACCTAACCTAACCTAACCTAACCTAACCTAACCTAACCTAACCTAACCTAACCTAACCTAACCTAACCTAACCTAACCTAACCTAACCTAACCTAACCTAACCTAACCTAACCTAACCTAACCTAACCTAACCTAACCTAACCTAACCTAACCTAACCTAACCTAACCTAACCTAACCTAACCTAACCTAACCTAACCTAACCTAACCTAACCTAACCTAACCTAACCTAACCTAACCTAACCTAACCTAACCTAACCTAACCTAACCTAACCTAACCTAACCTAACCTAACCTAACCTAACCTAACCTAACCTAACCTAACCTAACCTAACCTAACCTAACCTAACCTAACCTAACCTAACCTAACCTAACCTAACCTAACCTAACCTAACCTAACCTAACCTAACCTAACCTAACCTAACCTAACCTAACCTAACCTAACCTAACCTAACCTAACCTAACCTAACCTAACCTAACCTAACCTAACCTAACCTAACCTAACCTAACCTAACCTAACCTAACCTAACCTAACCTAACCTAACCTAACCTAACCTAACCTAACCTAACCTAACCTAACCTAACCTAACCTAACCTAACCTAACCTAACCTAACCTAACCTAACCTAACCTAACCTAACCTAACCTAACCTAACCTAACCTAACCTAACCTAACCTAACCTAACCTAACCTAACCTAACCTAACCTAACCTAACCTAACCTAACCTAACCTAACCTAACCTAACCTAACCTAACCTAACCTAACCTAACCTAACCTAACCTAACCTAACCTAACCTAACCTAACCTAACCTAACCTAACCTAACCTAACCTAACCTAACCTAACCTAACCTAACCTAACCTAACCTAACCTAACCTAACCTAACCTAACCTAACCTAACCTAACCTAACCTAACCTAACCTAACCTAACCTAACCTAACCTAACCTAACCTAACCTAACCTAACCTAACCTAACCTAACCTAACCTAACCTAACCTAACCTAACCTAACCTAACCTAACCTAACCTAACCTAACCTAACCTAACCTAACCTAACCTAACCTAACCTAACCTAACCTAACCTAACCTAACCTAACCTAACCTAACCTAACCTAACCTAACCTAACCTAACCTAACCTAACCTAACCTAACCTAACCTAACCTAACCTAACCTAACCTAACCTAACCTAACCTAACCTAACCTAACCTAACCTAACCTAACCTAACCTAACCTAACCTAACCTAACCTAACCTAACCTAACCTAACCTAACCTAACCTAACCTAACCTAACCTAACCTAACCTAACCTAACCTAACCTAACCTAACCTAACCTAACCTAACCTAACCTAACCTAACCTAACCTAACCTAACCTAACCTAACCTAACCTAACCTAACCTAACCTAACCTAACCTAACCTAACCTAACCTAACCTAACCTAACCTAACCTAACCTAACCTAACCTAACCTAACCTAACCTAACCTAACCTAACCTAACCTAACCTAACCTAACCTAACCTAACCTAACCTAACCTAACCTAACCTAACCTAACCTAACCTAACCTAACCTAACCTAACCTAACCTAACCTAACCTAACCTAACCTAACCTAACCTAACCTAACCTAACCTAACCATATAACTATTTGTTCCCCTACATCCCAGCGAATTTTCTCTTTAGTGCATCTCGTGTATCCTTCGATATAACAAGTGTTTTCAGTGCAGATTTCTCCATAATTTCTCTTTAAAAAATTCATTTAGTTCCCGTGAACGCCATACTTAGGCGCTAACACTCATATAACTCTCTAAAATTTTTTCTCGCTATCCCTTGATCGTCTTTGTTTGTAGTTCTGTTTACTTACCTGTCTCCCGGCTCCCTGTGAAGTTTCGTCGCATTCCGTTGCAGTTTTCTTGCATTCTCACCTGTAACATAGAAATTTTTCATACAAATTTTAATAAAATCACACTTTTTCCCCTTTTTTCCAAATTTTTTCTATCGGACCCTCGCTAGCTTGTTACACCATCTTATCAGGCTAACGGAGGCGCATCTTTTGACGCCTCACACGTCTCGATAGGACCACCCATTTTTGAAATTTTCGCCCGCCACACCCGCCCAATTGTGTTCAGGTTGTAAAAGGGACTTCACTTGGGACACCCCATACCCAGATCTACTTCGCTTTTACCGCCACCTAGGGCCAAAAATTGTCAACTAAATTAACAGCTCCCTTAATAACAATAGTTTAGGATTACTTCGCTAGTCCTACCCGTCCTCTACTTCGGAAAAATACCACTTCCAGTTAACCTCCCTTCAGCTGCTCTCACTCGCTTCCTCTATTTTCGCTTTCATTGACGACATACTAAATTTTTTCATACTTCTTCTAAACACTTTTCCGGTCTAAGCCAACATGGTCCTAGCCCATTCACCACCGCGTAAGGCGGCCAATACTCGCCCTCCAGACAGGAACCTCCCCCGCATCCCCGAAACTCCTGCGGACATTATCACGCAGCAAAGCCCCTCACCGCAACCCTCTACCTCCAGAGCGGGACGTTCGCATTCTCTTTCCCCGCGCGCCTCCTCTAGGCTGGCTTCAATCCGGGAATCATCCCCTAGCCAGGATCTGCGCACGCCTCCCCCATCTCCATCTAGGGGGAGAATCTCGCTTTCACCCCCTCCCAGCAGCCAAGCGTCACCCAGGTCGATTGACCATGACGTGACTGTAATGGCCGTCCCGGACCACTGGGAATCGCTTTCGCCCCCAGTCACACCTACTCCACCTTTATTGTATTCACCCCCCACCCAAGTTCCATCCACTGCGACACCCGTCACACTCGTCGTACCCGCACCCGTCGCACCCGTCGCACCCGCCGCACCCGTCGCACCCGCCGCACCCGCCGCACCCACCTCAACCCCGGATACTCACCTCCAAGCTGCTCTATCCAACATCATAGAAGCGGCCAAAGAAATTATCACCAAAATAAGTGAGGGCAAGAGCGTCACCAGCGCAAACAAAAAGCGCATCCAAGAGCTCGCGAGGGGCATCATGGGCTCGGTGGAGAGGGCGCAGCAGACGGAGCTCCCCAAGCCCGTCTCGGATACTATCCTTCTGGCAATCAGGGAGAGTATCCGGGACGAGTTCAAGGCCCAAACGCCCGTCCTCGCGTCACCTCCGGCTCCAGCCCTGAGGTCCTTCGCGGCTGTTGCTTCAACACCCCCGCCACCCAAACGCACCCCCCCGCCGCCACCTCCCCCACCACCTAAGCGCACCCTCCCTTCGCTGGTCATCAAGGCCAAAGAGACCGGGGCCCGACGGCCTGACGTCCTTGACGAGTGGCGTAAGAATGTCAGGTTTAGGGACACCACTTTCGCCCCCACCAACGTGCGCCCTCTGCGCAATAATATGGTGAAGGTTGACTTCGAAACCGTGGCGCAGCGGGATGACGTCATGGCGAAAGTAAACAAGCTCCCCGGGGTGGTTGCCGAGGAAAGCAAACTTCGGAAACCGCTTATCATCTTGAAGGGCATTAACACCCAACTACGAAAGGAAGAGCTGGTGGAGGTGGTGAGCGGACAGAACCAAGTGAGCGCCGCAGACATTCGCTTCTGCTTCGCACTGAAGAATCGGAACGAGAAGCTCTACAATGCTGTTTTAGAAGTTGCGCCAGCTGTCCGTCGAATGCTAGTCGAGGCGGGCCGGGCCAATGTGGAGCACCAGCGCGTGCACGTCGAGGACTTCAGTCGATTCGTGCAGTGCCGCAAATGCCTCCAATTCGGCCACACCGGCAATAAGTGCTCGGCGGAATTCTATCCGTGCGCGCACTGTGGCTCCTCGGCCCACCACATCTCAAACTGCGCTCACAAATCAGATGCATCACAACTAAACTGCTTCAATTGCAAACGGTCAAACGACAAATCCACCGGTCACTCTGCCCTTGACTCCAAAAAGTGCCCTAAAATCATCAAAGCCATGACAGCCCTTAGCGACTCCACCGACTATGGTTATTAAACGAATAGAGTTAACACAATGCAACCTCAACCGCTGCTACATAGCGCAACAAGAATTCTTCATCAACTTTCGCAACAGCAACTCTGACATTGCTCTCATCTCAGAACCATATGTTGGCCCTCACCTCGAGATGAGGCCTCCCCCAGACATGAACGTATTCCGGTTTCCCAACGGCTCCCGCGTCAAGGCGTGCGTGGTGACCAAAGCCACTGTGGCTGCGGTCGGGGTCACGCAGCTGTCCTCAGCGAATCTGGCCGTCGTCCGTGTCAAACTAGGACCAAAATCTTTAAACGTAGTCTCCATTTACGTCGAACCCGACATAGACAAACACTCCACGATACACAAGCTAGACCATTTCCTAAGGACTACCAGATCCTCGCTGCGGATAGTGGGCGGCGATGTCAACGGCAGCCACCGGGAGTGGGGGGAGACACAGGACAATGATCGGGGGGAGGAAATTTGCACACTTATGGCCTCAAACGATATGGCTGTTTGCAACACCGGCAATGAGCCCACGTTTGAGGCCATAAGACACGGCAACCTCTGCTCGTCAATAGTGGATGTCACATATGCGTCACAGAACCTAATAGACAGGCTGGAGGACTGGCTTGTGGACCGCGCGATCTGCCCTTCATCCGACCATAACGGGATCACGTTCAAAATAACCCCAAATCACAACATAGGAAAATCTGCTAAATCGACCACCTTCAAATACTCCACTTACAGAGCAGACTGGACAGACTTCCGCACACAAATACAATCAGCCACCGAACACCTTGTCACCCACACAGACTTCTCCACCCTCACCGAAACCGACCTAGACCAAACAGTAAATCAACTAACCACAGCCATACAAAACGTCTGTAACAGAGTCTTCCACAGAAAGCAAAAACCTAAATATTTCAACCCATGGTGGTCAGAAGAGCTGGAATCCCAAAAGAAAGACTGCATCCGACTACACCATCGTCTCCACAACCTGAAAAAGGCCAACAAACCACTCGACAACATCATCAGAGAATACACAGAAGCAAAGCGAAATTACGCCAAAGCCATCTCAAAACAATCCACCGAACATTTCAGACAGTTCTGCGACGCGCAAGGGAAAGAGGACGTCTGGGCTGTCACAAACCGCCTCATAAAGGATGCACCCCTAAGGAAACCACCACAAACCCTAAAAATCGACAAAACCTACACCGACAACACCAACGACACCGCAACCGCACTACTAAACCACTTCTATCCTGACGACACTCCCGATCTGACAGTCCGCCAGCAACACCTACGAGACTCCACAAGAAACCCACCTAACACACCAGACGACATACTCTTCACCACCGACGAGATAAGGGAGTGCCTAAGCCACACCAATCCCAAAAAAGCCCCCGGAGCCGACCATCTAACCTCAGACATCTGCGCACAAGCCTTTGACGCCATTCCCCAATTCTTCACGGAACTTTACAACAGAAGTCTGGAATTAGGCTACTTCCCCAAAAAATGGAAACAGGCGGTGGTTAAAATAATTCCAAAGCCAAATAAACCGGCAGAACAACTCAGCTCGTACCGCCCGATCGGACTCATTGCAGTTTTCGGGAAAATCCTGGAAAAACTGATCATCAAAAGGCTAGAGCATAAATCGGAACAAGAGGAATCTCTGAACAAAACCCAATTCGGCTTCAGACCCCAAACATCGACGGTGGACGCGCTTGAGCGGGCCCTGAAAATTGTAAAAACGGCCAAAGAGAAAAAGCGACAGGTCATAGCGATATCTCTCGATATAAAGGCCGCTTTCGACAACGCCTGGTGGCCTGCCTTATTCCAGCGATTACACCACATACGATGCCCCAGAAATCTATATAAACTCATCCAAAGTTACTTCGCCGACAGGAGGGTCACCCTGGATTATGGGGAGAGCGCGTCGTCCAAATCGCTGACCAAGGGTTGCGTCCAGGGATCCGCTTGCGGCCCAGTCTTTTGGAATTTAATATTAGACGAACTTCTATCCATGCTGCTACCGGACAATGCCCACATACAGGCCTTTGCCGACGACGTGCTTCTCATAGTCGAGGGAAAGTCGAGAGAGGAGGTAGAGCGCACTACCAACACCTGTCTTCGTGAGATATACTCTTGGGGAGATAGAGTAAAACTGCGATTTGCACCGGAAAAGACACAATGCATATCATTCACAACACAAACCCTAACAGCTGAAATAGAAATGAACAATGTCCGTATACCTCTAACAACCCAAATTAAACTTCTTGGCGTAATCATTGACAATAAACTAAACTTCATCCAACATTCTAAATACATTATAGGAAAAGCTACGAAAATATTCAAAAATTTGTGCAAATTTGTTAGACCCACTTGGGGAATACATCCGGAAAATGTAGAATGCATATATAGGCAAGTGATAACACCCATAATAACTTATGCGGCGGGAATCTGGGGAACGGCCACAAGGTTCTGTTCGGTTCGCAGAGCCCTCCGTTCGTTCCAAAGAGCGTTTGCTATTAGGGCGATTCGAGGATTCCACACGATTTCCGCCGTCGCCGCGGATGCGCTCGCGCGGTTCCCGCCGCTACACCTTGTGGTGGAGGAGGCGCGCGAGACACACCTTATCAAACAATCTGGCACGTTGGGCTCCCTCCCTGAGGACATTGGTCTGTACAGACGCGTCGGGATCAGGGACCTCCTGCACCCAGCCAAGCGGGTCACTATAGACTACGATACGGCGACCACGCAGGAGGAAACTGATTACCTGATGAACCCGGAGGCACCCAATGTCTTCACGGATGGGAGCAAACACGAAAACGGTGATACGGGGTCGGCATTTGTCGTCATCATGGAGGGACTGCCGGGGGGATCCGTGACCAGAAAATTCAAACTGTGTCGAACCTCAACAGTATTTATGGCCGAACTATACGCTATAGCCCAAGCCTTGGAGTGGCTTCGCGCTCGGAACCACTCCTTGGCAAAAATATTCACAGATTCTCTCTCCGCTCTAAAGGCTATCCAGGACCGTAGCAACACAGACCACCTTGTGAATCGCATTCACAGGGACCTGTTCTTGCTGCGGTCCAGGAACCAGATGGTGGACTTCGTGTGGACGAAGGCTCACGTCGGGATAGTGGGAAACGAGATCGCGGACGCGGCAGCCAAAGCGGCGGCCTCCAAAAAGACCGCGTCCGAGGTCAATTTCTTCCCATTGTCCCACGCCAAGCGACTCCTGAAAGCGAAAACGCTACAGGCTTGGCAGGCGGAGTACCAGTCGACCACACAGGGAGCCACCACCAAAACCTTCTTCCCGCTAATCTGTCACATCCCTTCCGCTCTAAGCGCCTTCAAAATTTCCTTCTCTCTCACTCAGATTCTAACTGGCCACGGATTCCACAAAGCTTACCTCTCCAAATTTAAAATCATCGATGACGACAAATGCCCTTGCGATGGCACTACAGCCCAAGATATACCACACCTTCTAAGAGAGTGCCCTATATTTGGCAAGACACGCCATGACTACGTCACGGCGTGTCTACGCAATAAAATCGACGAATTTGACCTGATCCAGACCTCAAGCAAAGAGGAAACGACAACGACATTTTTGAAATTGGTAGACAACATCGTCTACAGCCTCAAAACCATCAATGGGACATAAATCTCTAAAATCTATCATTTCTCCCAAAAACCTCCTCCCCTCCTAACATCACACAGATAGATGCACGCAACTTTGTATCAAATAGCAAAGAAAAACGTGCATCTAAACTTAGTGATTTATGTAAAACTGTGCCCAAATCAAGCTACTATTCCTAATATTTCAAAAAAAAAAAAAAAAACCTAACCTAACCTAACCTAACCTAACCTAACCTAACCTAACCTAACCTAACCTAACCTAACCTAACCTAACCTAACCTAACCTAACCTAACCTAACCTAACCTAACCTAACCTAACCTAACCTAACCTAACCTAACCTAACCTAACCTAACCTAACCTAACCTAACCTAACCTAACCTAACCTAACCTAACCTAACCTAACCTAACCTAACCTAACCTAACCTAACCTAACCTAACCTAACCTAACCTAACCTAACCTAACCTAACCTAACCTAACCTAACCTAACCTAACCTAACCTAACCTAACCTAACCTAACCTAACCTAACCTAACCTAACCTAACCTAACCTAACCTAACCTAACCTAACCTAACCTAACCTAACCTAACCTAACCTAACCTAACCTAACCTAACCTAACCTAACCTAACCTAACCTAACCTAACCTAACCTAACCTAACCTAACCTAACCTAACCTAACCTAACCTAACCTAACCTAACCTAACCTAACCTAACCTAACCTAACCTAACCTAACCTAACCTAACCTAACCTAACCTAACCTAACCTAACCTAACCTAACCTAACCTAACCTAACCTAACCTAACCTAACCTAACCTAACCTAACCTAACCTAACCTAACCTAACCTAACCTAACCTAACCTAACCTAACCTAACCTAACCTAACCTAACCTAACCTAACCTAACCTTTTTTTTTTTTTTTTTTTTTTTTTTTTTTTTGTTTTCGCAGGGGAATGCATTTACGCACTGAGTGTGGGACTCCTGGGCACGGCCCAGACTACCCACTAAACCCCTGCGGATGCCATCGGCCGCTTTACAAAGAGGCGCCTCGGATCTAACTAGCACAAGGCGCCTCAGCGACTGGCCGGTCTCTTTTACCAGAGACCGGACTCTCCACTCTCAGGGGCCCTCCGACATCTGGAGGACCCCTGCCGCCGGGTGGGACCTCTGTCCCACCGATTCAGGGGGGGCGCCCGCAGGCGCGCCCCCAACCACCAAGGCGAGCCGCATGCCATCCAGTCCGGAAGCAGACCGGAGGCAGCGGCTCTCCGTCTTATTCGGCCGCAGAGGATAGGGACAGCGGCGCACCGTAATACCGGCAGTCCTCCTCCTCTGCGGCCCCACCGACCACCATGCCTGCGCCATGGCCGCGCCTCATTCGGCCGCAGAGGATAGGGACAGCGGCGCACCGTAATACCGGCAGTCCTCCTCCTCTGCGGCCCCACCGACCACCATGTTTGCGCCATGGCCGCGCCTGGTCGCGGAGGATAGGGAGAGCGGCGCACCGTAATACCAACCCCTCCTCTTCCCCCGCGACCCCTACCACGGCTGTAAGAGTAGAGGGCTTAGCCCCCTTCTCTCACAGCCACTGAGCCAATTGGCTCTCCAACCTGGGTTACCCGACATGGGTAACCCACCACCAGTTGCCAGGACATTTGCCAACGGCTAACAAGACCCCTAAACGGGGAGTTATTAACCGTCGCCCAGGGTGCACCAGCCCAATAACTTGTCAGCCGCCGCTATCACCGAATCAAAGATCAAGTGACAGAAGCAAACCTTCAAATCATCGAGCCAACGTGGAGGTTTCCTGACAGTAGCACCCCAACCTAACCTAACCTAACCTAACCTAACCTAACCTAACCTAACCTAACCTAACCTAACCTAACCTAACCTAACCTAACCTAACCTAACCTAACCTAACCTAACCTAACCTAACCTAACCTAACCTAACCTAACCTAACCTAACCTAACCTAACCTAACCTAACCTAACCTAACCTAACCTAACCTAACCTAACCTAACCTAACCTAACCTAACCTAACCTAACCTAACCTAACCTAACCTAACCTAACCTAACCTAACCTAACCTAACCTAACCTAACCTAACCTAACCTAACCTAACCTAACCTAACCTAACCTAACCTAACCTAACCTAACCTAACCTAACCTAACCTAACCTAACCTAACCTAACCTAACCTAACCTAACCTAACCTAACCTAACCTAACCTAACCTAACCTAACCTAACCTAACCTAACCTAACCTAACCTAACCTAACCTAACCTAACCTAACCTAACCTAACCTAACCTAACCTAACCTAACCTAACCTAACCTAACCTAACCTAACCTAACCTAACCTAACCTAACCTAACCTAACCTAACCTAACCTAACCTAACCTAACCTAACCTAACCTAACCTAACCTAACCTAACCTAACCTAACCTAACCTAACCTAACCTAACCTAACCTAACCTAACCTAACCTAACCTAACCTAACCTAACCTAACCTAACCTAACCTAACCTAACCTAACCTAACCTAACCTAACCTAACCTAACCTAACCTAACCTAACCTAACCTAACCTAACCTAACCTAACCTTTTTTTTTTTTTTTTTTTTTTTTTTTTTTTTTTTTTTTTTTTTTCGCAGGGGGGAATGCATTTAGGCACCGGCCCCCGGGGACACTGTTCCCGGGGAGTGTGGGACTCCCAGGCCTAGCCCGGACTACCCACTAAACCCCCCTGCGGCGTTTCCGCACCGGCCGTTATTGGGGGCGCCATGGGATCGCGAACATTCTACCACGACGCCCCCCGGCGTTGCCTCACGGCACTATCCTAGCAGACGACGGGCATATTGTGCCCGCCGCCTGCCTCTTCGTCCTCGCCGATGGGGAGGGGCATGCGCTCGTGCCTCGCGCTCCCTTTCAGCAGCCTCCTTCTGCGACATTACCGTTTCGCAGAAGGAGTATACTGCATCCCAGCGTCCCTCGCCGCTCAACATCTTGCTGATGACGTTGTGCAGCGAGAGATCCAGGCCTCCTCCTCCTAGGGCCACTGCTAGGGCCACCCTCTCCTCGGTCCATTTCCCGCAGTCTGCCAGAGTGTGTTGGGCCGTGTCATCCGGCTCCCCACACTCATGACAGACCGGGGTTTCCTCCTTTCCTATTCTGTGCAGGTAATGACCGAAGCACCCGTGTCCGGTCATCACCTGCGTCATCCTGTACGTCAGTTGGCCGTACGTTCTTTCCATCCATTCCTCGAGCGATGGGAGGAGCGCCCCGATGGTTCGAACACCATACGGGGAGTTTTCCAGCTCTACTCGCCATCGCTCTTTCAACCTGTCTACGGCCAACTGACGGACACTCCTTAATTCTCTTGGGGCGGGCCTTTCCCCCACAGCTCGCCTCCTTGCCCGCTCCCAATATACTTCCGCCTGAACCTTAGCGTCCATATCCCACGGTGGGGTGCCAGCCAGTGCACACGCCGCCGCCCATGCCACCGTTACGTAGGCCCGAGCTATGCGATTGGCCACCACTCTCTGTGGCCTCCGCAGCTGGGCCACGTTGGCTTTGGAGAGCCTATCTGCCCAGATTGGTGCCCCGTACAATGCCATGCTTCGGGTTACACCCGCATATAGCTTGCGGCACGGGGCACTGGGCCCTCCAACATTGGGCAGCAGCCGGCCCATGGCCGACGCAGCACCGACTATCCGGGGAGCCAGTCGTTTGAAGTGCTCCCGGAAGTTCCAGCGTGAGTCCAGGATGATACCCAGGTACTTGATATGCGGTTTCACCTGGACTCGTTCCCCACCGATGGATATGGACGCGCCCTCAGGCGGCTTCCATCCCCTGCTTCCGAAGGCGATGACCTCACACTTGTTGAGGGCCACCCTGAGCCCCAGCAGCCTGACGCGGGTGACCATCAGGTCTGCTGCGACTGCGGCTGCCCTGAGGGTGCTCTCCAGCTTCTCTCCCCAGATGGCCACCATCGTGTCATCAGCATAGCAGATGACAGTCATCCGGGGGAGCAGGGCCCCGCGGATGGCCCAGTCGAAGCCGATGTTCCATAGCAGAGGCCCTAGTACGGACCCCTGGGGAACACCGCAGGTCATCGCCTTGGATTTTACTCCTTCTCTGTCCTCGTAGAGCACCACCCTCTCAGTAAGGTAGTGCCCTACGAGGTTCCTGAGGTAGAGGGGCACCCCATGGTATTTGAGTGCCTCCTCTATTACCTCATATGGGAGGGAGCCGAAGGCATTCGCTATGTCCAGCGAGACACCCACGGCCCCTCCCTTCCGTTCCATTGCATCCTCCGAGAATATTCGGAGGGCCCCTATCGCGTCAACGGTCGACCGCCCTTTTCTGAATCCGTACTGGCGGTGCGACACGTTGGGCCCGACATTTTCCAGATGCTGGATGATCCGGTTGGCCACAATGCGTTCTAGCATTTTCCCGGTTTCATCCAGCATCAGTAGGGGCCTCCACCCCGAGGGGGAGTCCTCGGGCCGGCTCTCCTTCCTGAGTAGGCAGAGCTTGCCCTCCTTCCACGGTTTGGGGAACCGTCCTGATGACAAACAGTCATCAAAGAGCAGTCTGAGACGGCTCCCCAGGTGTTTTAAGGCCACCGGTAGAACCAGACCAGGGACGCCATCTGGGCCAGGGGCCTTTTTGCAGGCCATTAGGCGCGCTACTCCCTGGTCAAATTCCTCAGTCGTCACCGGTGGCACTTCCGTCGTGGTGGACTCCCGCTCAGGGGCCGACATTCTCGGAGGAACGAATGTTTGGGCCGTTGGGAATAGGCCTTCGACAATCCTATTAAGGAGATCCGGCTCTAAGGAGGCTGTGGGGGGGGCGTGGCGCATCTTGTTGCGCACTACCCTATATGGCCTCCCCCACGGGTCCCTGTCGAGTGTGGCCAGAAACGCCTCGTGGGCTTCCTCCTTGGCCTTAGTGATTGCCATCGACAGGGATTTTTTAGCCTCCTGGAGGGCAGCATGGAGTCGCTCCTCCTCTCCAGCTACCCAGTTCCGTCGCCGCCTGCATCGGGTGTAGTTACGACGTGCGCGGTTACTGAGACGTCGGAGTTCAGCAATGTCCTCCGACCACCAGTGAACCCGCGCCTTTGCAGGCAACGGGCCGGACCTCCTCATGGATGCGTCACACACCTCAGTGAGTGACGCGCGAAAGCCTATTGCCCTTTCCTCCACACCAAGGGACCGGCTTGGTGTGGGTTCTCTCCATTCGATAATCATGGCAGCCTCTTCAGCCAGGTCCCTGTCGAGACTTGCCATATTCCACCTGGGGAACCCTTGGCGCCCCCCCTCGTCCTGACCGGGCATTTGGGAACGGGGCATGTTGGAGACCGTCGTCCTTATATATAAATGGTCGGAGAGGGTCTCGACATCCTCCAGGACACGCCAATTCGCTACCCGCGCGGCAATGGCCGGGGTCGCAAACGTCACGTCTACTATCGATTCCCCGTTCCGCCGCACGCAGGTAGCGGCGTTGCCCCGGTTTAGGACTTCAAGCCCCATTCCCACCGCCCAGTCATAGAGGGCTTCCCCCCTTGGGCTGGCGACGGGAGAACCCCATGCCGTGTGTTTCGCGTTGAGGTCTCCCATTAGCATGACAGGTGTCGGCGCTATGCTCCCGATCGTCCTACCCACTCTCTCAAGGAGGTCTTCGAAGTCACGAAGCGGCTCGTTGGGGGAGAAGTATGCAGCAATTATTGCGATGACTCCCCATCTCACCGCCACGTAACCTCTACCACTCACAATTTTCGAGAGAGGTGGGTGGTTTCCGATTTGGGGAGCAGTAACCGCCACCAGCCCCTCTGTGTCACCAGCCCAGTTGGAAAGCGGGGGGACGTAATAGGGTTCCGACACTATGGCAGCGCCAATGCCCCACTCCGCCACGTGCTGGACAAGGAGGTCTTGGGCACGGGCGCAGTGGTTGACATTGGCCTGCAGCACTTCCAGGTGGTGGGAGGGTCGTATTGGCATTAATGTTCCATTAGTCGACCCTCCGAGACCTCCCTCGTAGCCAGGGCCGTCTTACCCCTGGTGCGTGGGGGGTTGCAGGCCTTTCCCCCCATTACGTGCCCCGCCGGGAGCTTTGCGGCGTGACACACGGCGCACCACGGCTCCTTGGCACTGCACTCGGCCGTCACGTGGCTCGTTTTGCCGCATCGATGGCAGACATTGGATCTGTCCACCGGAGACGGACAGAGGGCCCTGGTGTGGCCCATGCCCATGCAACGGAAGCACCGCATAGGCAGGGCCTCGAGTCCCTTGACCTTAGCGGCCGACCATCCAACCAGTAGGTGTCCAGCCTTAATTAGAGAGTTGGCGGCCGCCACTGGGCAGGTCAGGATAGCCGCTCCAGTCTGGTCTGGCGCCATGCGGATGGCACCTACCTTTATTTGTTCCGGTGGACAGTTTCCAATCCCAGCTGCAGCCTCTCTCAGGGACTCCTGGGTGACCGCCTCATCGAAGCCAGAGATTTTAACTTGAGCCGTTTTATAAGGCCGAGATACCTCCGCTTCAGCTCCGATCAGCTCCCTTAGCTTTTCAGCCAGGGTGTCGGCTGTAACAGCGCTGTCTGCTCCGGGGACCTCGATGATACGAGCCCCGGTAGCAGTTCTCCTAACCGCCACATGGTCTACCCCAATGGATGCCAGTTTAAGGGTAGTGACCCTGGCCATAAGGGACTTGTAGTCCATTCGTGACTCCGGCCGTAGGGTCACCACCACCGCTGCCGACTTTGGTGGGGTGAACATTTTTCTGGGTGGCGGTTTCGTGGCCATACCGGGGGACCGGGCCTGGGCTTGGGTGGGTTTCGCCTGATCAGGGGAGGATTTCTTCCCCTTTCCCTTACCCTTTCTCCTCTTAACTACGGTGGCCCACCTTTCCTCGTTTTGGTTCACCGGACGTATCTCGTCCAGTGCGTTGGAGGGGCC
>NC_071302.1:70000-137500 GCF_027563975.2 Plodia interpunctella
GCTGCCCAAGCTACCGTCACATAGGCCCGAGCGATGCGGTTAGCCACAACTTTTTGTGGCCTACGCAGTCGGGCCTTATTGGCTGCGGAGAGCCTATCTGACCAAATCGGCGCCCCGTACAGCGCCATGCTGCGGGTAACTCCCGCATACAGCTGACGGCACGAGGCGCCAGGCCCTCCGACATTGGGCAGCAGACGGCTCATTGCCGACGCTGCGCCTATTACTCGGGGAGCCAGTTGACGAAAGTGCTCCCCGAAGTCCCAGCGTGAGTCCAGGATGATGCCCAGGTACTTTAAGTACGGCTTCACCTGGACTCTCTCCCCGCCAATGGGAACGCATTCATTTGAGGGCGGTCTCCAACTACGCTTCCTCCCGAAGGCGATGACCTCACATTTGCTAAGGGCCACCCTTAGTCCCAGCATCCTGATGCGTGTGAGCATCAGGTCTGCCGCGACCGCCGCAGCCCTAAGGGTGCTCTCCAACTGCTCCCCCCGGACAGCCACCATTGTGTCATCCGCATAGCAGATGACTATTGTCCGGGGGGGTAGGGCCGCGCGGATGGCCCAGTCGAAGCCGACGTTCCACAGCAGGGGGCCTAAAACCGAACCCTGGGGAACGCCGCAGGTCATCGCCCTCACCTTCCGTCCCTCCTTGTCCTCGTAGAGCACCTCCCTACCTGTTAGGTAGTGCCCTACGAGGTTCCTTAGATAGAGGGGCACTCCGTGATACCGGAGCGCCTCCTCTATCACTTCATAAGGGAGGGAGCCGAAGGCGTTCGCTATATCAAGCGATACACCCACGGCCCCTCCCCCTCCCCCAATTGCTTCCTCCGAGAACGTCCTCAAGGCCCCGATGGCGTCAATGGTGGACCGCCCCTTTCGAAAGCCATATTGGCAGTCCGACACATTGGGTCCATCATTTTCCAGATGCCGGGCGATTCGGGTCGCCACAATACGCTCCAGCAGTTTGCCCGTCTCGTCCAGCATCAGGAGGGGCCTCCACCCCGAAGGAGAGTCCTCAGGCCGGCCTTCTTTCCTAATAAGGACAAGCCGGCCTTCTTTCCACGGCTTTGGGAACCGCCCCGTCGACAAGCAGTCGTCGAACAGCTCTCTGAGGCGGCTCCCAATGTGTTTCGCCGCCACCGGGAGTATGGGACCAGGGACTCCGTCTGGGCCTGGGGCCTTTCTGCGGCCCTCCAGACGCTTTAGTCCCCAGTCAAACTCCTCGTCCGTCACCGGTGGCACGCTCGCCGTGGTGGACTCCCGTTCAGGGGCCGACATCCTCGGAGGGACAAACTCCTCAGCAGAGGGGAACAGGCCTTCCACGATCCGCTTGAGGAGGCCCGGTTCTATGGAGGCCGTGGGGGGGGCGTATCGCAGTATCGCAGTTTGTTGCGTACGGTCCTGTATGGCCTCCCCCATGGGTCCCTGTCGAGCGTGGCCAAGAACTCCTTGTAAGCGTCGTCCTTGGCCTTGGCTATCGCAGCCGACAGGGTCCTTTTGGCCTCCTGGAGAGCGAGATGCAGCCGCGCCTCCTCTCCGTCAACGACATTTCGCCGCCGTCTGCAACGCGTATACTCGCGTCGAGCTCGGTCACTGGCGGATCGGAGAGCAGCGATCTCTTCCGACCACCAGTGAACCGCCGCTCTTGCAGCCGGCGGCCCGGACCTCCTCATCGAAGCGTCGCAGATCCGCGTGAGCGACGCACGAAGGCCTGTTGCCCTCTCATCCACACCAAGGGAACGGCTTGGTGTGGGTCTTGTCCAAGCTTCAGTCATGGCCGCCTCCTCAGCCAGGTCCCTGTCGAGGCTAGCCAGACACCATCTCGAACCTAACCTAACCTAACCTAACCTAACCTAACCTAACCTAACCTAACCTAACCTAACCTAACCTAACCTAACCTAACCTAACCTAACCTAACCTAACCTAACCTAACCTAACCTAACCTAACCTAACCTAACCTAACCTAACCTAACCTAACCTAACCTAACCTAACCTAACCTAACCTAACCTAACCTAACCTAACCTAACCTAACCTAACCTAACCTAACCTAACCTAACCTAACCTAACCTAACCTAACCTAACCTAACCTAACCTAACCTAACCTAACCTAACCTAACCTAACCTAACCTAACCTAACCTAACCTAACCTAACCTAACCTAACCTAACCTAACCTAACCTAACCTAACCTAACCTAACCTAACCTAACCTAACCTAACCTAACCTAACCTAACCTAACCTAACCTAACCTAACCTAACCTAACCTAACCTAACCTAACCTAACCTAACCTAACCTAACCTAACCTAACCTAACCTAACCTAACCTAACCTAACCTAACCTAACCTAACCTAACCTAACCTAACCTAACCTAACCTAACCTAACCTAACCTAACCTAACCTAACCTAACCTAACCTAACCTAACCTAACCTAACCTAACCTAACCTAACCTAACCTAACCTAACCTAACCTAACCTAACCTAACCTAACCTAACCTAACCTAACCTAACCTAACCTAACCTAACCTAACCTAACCTAACCTAACCTAACCTAACCTAACCTAACCTAACCTAACCTAACCTAACCTAACCTAACCTAACCTAACCTAACCTAACCTAACCTAACCTAACCTAACCTAACCTAACCTAACCTAACCTAACCTAACCTAACCTAACCTAACCTAACCTAACCTAACCTAACCTAACCTAACCTAACCTAACCTAACCTAACCTAACCTAACCTAACCTAACCTAACCTAACCTAACCTAACCTAACCTAACCTAACCTAACCTAACCTAACCTAACCTAACCTAACCTAACCTAACCTAACCTAACCTAACCTAACCTAACCTAACCTAACCTAACCTAACCTAACCTAACCTAACCTAACCTAACCTAACCTAACCTAACCTAACCTAACCTAACCTAACCTAACCTAACCTAACCTAACCTAACCTAACCTAACCTAACCTAACCTAACCTAACCTAACCTAACCTAACCTAACCTAACCTAACCTAACCTAACCTAACCTAACCTAACCTAACCTAACCTAACCTAACCTAACCTAACCTAACCTAACCTAACCTAACCTAACCTAACCTAACCTAACCTAACCTAACCTAACCTAACCTAACCTAACCTAACCTAACCTAACCTAACCTAACCTAACCTAACCTAACCTAACCTAACCTAACCTAACCTAACCTAACCTAACCTAACCTAACCTAACCTAACCTAACCTAACCTAACCTAACCTAACCTAACCTAACCTAACCTAACCTAACCTAACCTAACCTAACCTAACCTAACCTAACCTAACCTAACCTAACCTAACCTAACCTAACCTAACCTAACCTAACCTAACCTAACCTAACCTAACCTAACCTAACCTAACCTAACCTAACCTAACCTAACCTAACCTAACCTAACCTAACCTAACCCAAGTACTCGCCTTACAAGCGCCCAAATAACATCTGCTCCGCGCAAAAAATTCGAAAAAATTGGTTTTTCGTGTGCTAGTGCTCCCGAAGTGTTTTCATTGTGTTCCCAAGTATCCGACTCACCAGGATTCGTGTGGGCAAGTGCGTACCTCCAAAGGGTTCCCGAGGAGAAGCAGGAGAAGTCCAGGAAGGAATAACTCGGTTCAGGCAAGTGGGATTTTTTAGATCTTTATATCATCTTGTGGCCGCCGACGAGCTGTGAAAGCCAAATTTTGGAACATCGGAATCGGTCCACAAACACGGGAGTTATTAGCTCCCGCGTATCTAAAAATCCCCATACAAACCGAGAGACCGCTGCCTATCGTGACGTTCGGCAAACTCGCGTCGAAGCTCAGAGGTAACGTCACGAGCGTCATCTCTGCGGCCAGCGATCCACTGTCGACGGACCTGAAGACTCCGAAGCGGGCTCCGAGACCTCGCCCCCCTGCAGACCAGCCCATCATCAGGTGTGTAAAGTTGCCCTGAGGGATCTCTCCTTTCCCAGGTCACAGGACACCCGAGATTGGACTCGTTCAACTCGGGAGAACGTGATCTTCCCACAGGAACCGGCTAGCCGTATTCCATTTTCCTTCCCCCTCACCCCCGCACCCCCCCCGCAAAAATTTTTTCGTCTGACGCCGGATCTATCCGTTTCAGACGAAAATAACTTTTTCTCCCCCCCCCCCCTCGCCCCTCCCCCCCCTCAGGCACTTTTCCCCTCTAGCTATAACTCGGGAACCGCTGAAGATAGGAAGCCGAGAGAGGGCTCAAACGAAAGGGCAACTGAAGATCTACAACTTGGCCCCACCAGAGTCCAGGATTTTGGATCGGGAACACCGGGAACCGGGAACACTTCGGGAATTAGCCCCATAAGGACATCCCCGCAGGTCTTCTTCATAAACCGCAAAGCCTTGCGGTTCCCAACAAAGACCTGCCCCCTCCCCCCCGTGGTCGCTTCCTCACCCCCCTAGGGCTATCTCCGACACCCTTGGAGCTACAGAGTAGTGAGACGGCTCATTAGAATCGTCTCTGAAATTCCAAGAGATTGGCCCCGACGGAATTGAGGAAGCGGACACCTGAACACCGGAGGAGTGAAGAAAGCTCCGGAAAACCAACAAAGCAGCACGACCACCAGCGCGCATCCACCATCTTCGCGGCAAGCTGCGGCAAGTACCATTGGCGGTAGATTAAGTTTTAGATATTAAGTTATTAGATTTTAAATAGTTTAAGATAGATTAAATTTGTAAAAAAAAAAAAAAAAACCGAGATGTCGTCGTCCCCATCCCCAGCGGCTGACTGTCAAGTCCGCGCCGAGAACAGCGGCGCCTCCAGCGAAGTGACAGGTGCACCGGCGGTCCCCATCTCGCCGATCACACGCCAGCCACTGGTTACGGGACAGCACACGACAGAAAAGGACAAGAGAGCTGTGCCAGGGCCCAGCAAACTACCCAAAACCTCCGCTCCCAAAAAGGCCAAAAAGGTGACCAAGAGCCCACCAAAAGGCGCCATGGAAGTGGGAAGAAGCTGGGCACTGGCACAGTCAGCCAAAAAGAAAACAAAGACTGGAGGGTTGCGAAGAGCAGTGGTCATAAAAGGCGCGCAAGCTGCAGCCAGAAGAGGCCAAATAGACGATGCCAGGAATCTGGCGGACGTCTCGGTACTAGAGGCCTCGCAGATAGACCTCACACAACCCCCTGACACACCAAACACTACTAACATGACGCCCTCTTCTGCCGAAACAGGAGAGGAAAAACCTAACACCACAACCATGACACCCTCTTCTGTCGAAACAGGAGAGGAAAAACACCTGACACACACGCCAACAGGGGAAGTACCACCCACGACTCCGAAGTCACCGGAAACCCCAGAGCCGCCAATGCCCACTCATGCCCCCCCAAAACATGATCACTACTCGATAGTGATCTCCACCACCTCCGCACAGCAAGAGGAATCGCCAGAGTCCGAAGCCAGCGACTCGCAAGAGAAGCTGAGCAATCCAGTGGCGTGGGAGGAGGAGAGGCCAGAGGCAGGCTGGGCATGGCATGGTGAAGAGTTTGCCGAAAGAAGGCAGAGCATACTCCCCCCCCTCGGACCACACAGGGGAGTATCTAAAGACATGGCAACAGACGCAGCCAGAGATTACTACCAGAAGGGGAAGGACGCGGTAGAAAGCTCAAAAACCCTGAAAAGGGAATTAAGAGCGACCGCTGTGGAGTGCATGGGCAATCTCTTTGAGATTGTCCTCGCCCTGGCCGAATCCAGAAGCAGGCACCGCCTGAACCTGGAGTTGGAACGGACGAGGGCAACAAAATACATGGTGAGTGTAGAGAGAGCCCATCAAAAAGCCCTCCAGGACCAACAGGCAAAGTTTGACGCAAGGCTCAAAGAGATGTTGGAGTCTCTAAAAGGAACTCAAAGCTCTGTCGAGAACGTACAGAGCTGGCTAAATTTCGAGATGGACGGAGTGGTCACCAAATCGGTGAAGACCGTCCACCTCGAGATGGGCCAAAAGTCCACACCAGCGCCAAACAAAAAGCCGAAACGCGCCAGACTAACAAGGCGCCACCCCCTGAGGAGTAATCGGGTAGCGAAGCCTAAGCTGTCGGAGAAGCTACAGGACCTAACAAACACGGTAGGATCTCTAGTTCACGAGGTGCACTATCTAAAGACCGACACCACCACCATCAGGGAGCGAAGTGAGGTAACTCCCCAATCTCCCACACAGCAAGAGACCGATGAGTCCTCCTTCAAAGGCATAAAGGAGGAGGTAAAGGAGCTGAGGCTGGAGATGGAGCGTATGCTCCGAGAAATCCGAAGCCTCAGACCAGTCTCGAAAGAGGAGATCGGGGATGAAATCCGAGAGGTCACCGCCCCCCTGATGACCAAGGCAAAGAGAATCCTCGATGGTGTAGAAGAGGTAAAAGATGTAGCTCTCTCCAACTCGGCAAACAATACCGGCCCAGGACTCGGAGCTGAACTGGCAATCGCCGACACCGCTGCCCAAATTGAGGGAATGCTAAACCCGATAAGGGCGGAGGTGTCGGAGATAGCCACAAACAGCCGAAAAACTATGGAGTGGTACAACTCCTCAGTTAAAAACGCTGCAATCCCAACGGCTCCTCCAATGCCCAAACAGCAAGCAAGAGACTATGCCGCCGTGGCTAAAACACCAAAGCCACAAAAGAACCCCAACCACACACTGATAATCTCTAGCACGGACCCAACCAATACGGGAGAGAAAGTGCTGGAGATAATCACACAGACGCTGGACTTTAAAAATACCGGCGTCATAGTGGACAGGGTAAGGAAGGCGAGGAACAGCAAGATCCTGCTGAGCTGTGAGGATAAAGAGGACGCCAGGAAATTGCAGTCCCAAATTAAAAAAAACGCATCCCTGAAAGTTCAGGAGGCAAAGCCACAAAACCCCCTAATCAAGGTGAATAACATCATGGCGTACCTGAAGGATGAGGAGATGGTCGAGCACATTAAGGCCCAAAACAGGAAACTGTTTGAAAAACTTCCTGGCGACCAACAACACATCCGATTAAGGTACCGAAAGCGAGCAAGGAACCCGCTACAGTGCCACGCAGTATTCGAGGTTGCACCCTTACTCCACAAGCGCATGCTTGAGGAGGGAAAGATCCATATTGCAATACACAGGAGAGATGTAGAGGATCAATCCCCCCTCGTGCAGTGCGCCAAATGCCTAGGGTTCGGACATCCTAAAGCACTCTGCCGGGAGTCGGCGCAGTATTGCAATTACTGCGGCGGCGCCCACTCCTGGCAGGAGTGCAGAACCAGGCAGGAGGAAAGGCCCCCAAAGTGCAAAAACTGCAAGGACGCCAAGGCACACGACATCTTCCCCCACATGGCATTCAGCGAAGAGTGCCCAGAGCGCTTAGTGTGGGACAGATTAGCGCGTTCTAAGATAGCGTATTGCTAAGGGCAGCCAGATGAACGGACCTGGTACCTCTGGAGAAGGAGCAGGGACAAAACTGGGGATTGTGCAAATCAATCTCCAGCACTCCAAGATCGCCACAGCCGAGCTACTAAAAGTAGCAGAGGAGAAAGGTATTGCTATTGCACTGGTGCAGGAACCATATACTGGATCCAGCGGCAGAGTAAAGCAGTACCCCGGCACTAGAGTAATCCAGTGCTCCTCAAACATCAGCAGCCGGAACCCAGTTAAAGCAGCGATAATAGTTTTCGGTGACCAGTTCAGGATCATACACGATCCTCAGCTGGTGACCGAAACGGAATCTGCAGTGGTGCTGGAAGCAGGCAGCTTCAGGCTTGGAGTAGTCTCTGTATACTTTGACGGAGCGGCCGACATAGGTCCCTACATTGAGCGAACCAAGGCGACATGCAAATCGCTTAACACGCCAAACACCTTGTTAGCGGGAGACGTGAATGCCTGGAGCCACTGGTGGGGCAGCGAATCCGAGAACGAGAGAGGGACGGAATACAACGCCTTCATCAACGAAATGGATTACCACATCCTCAACACCGGAAACACACCGACCTTCGAAGTCTGGCGGAGAAACGTTCTATGCACCAGCATAGTTGACGTGACTGCGTGTAGTTCTTCACTGCTGGGAAAGATCAGGAACTGGAAAGTCGACAGGACGCTCATTACATCAGACCACAACGCCATCACGTACACACTAGAGTTAGGAGTGCGGTTGCAACACGCAGCAGCCCCCACCACTAGAGTGTACAACACCAAAAAGGCAAACTGGTTAGCGTTCGACGAAACACTCCTGTCTTTGCTTGCGGAAAGGGACATAACACCTGCCAGAGTAGGAGAGATAGTGACCGGAGAGGAAATGGAGATCCTTACAGAAGCCTACATAACAGCTATTCGGGAAGCGTGCGAAAGCGCGATCCCTAAGATAGGCAGAAGGCGCCAAGGTACCCCCCTTCCCTGGTGGACGGAAGAAATAGAACACCTAAAAAGGGACCTCGTTCGTAAAAAGAAAAGGATTAAAAACGCTGCCCCGCACCGGAAGGAACACGTACTGCAAGAGTATAATGAGGCCAAGGCGTTATACGCCAAGCAATCAGCAGAGGCCCAAACTCGAAGCTGGAAGGAGTTCTGCACAAAGCAGGAGAGAGAGAGTATGTGGGACGGAATCTACCGTGTCCTCAGGAAAACATCAGGAAGGAAAGAAGAGCCACTTCTAAGGGGACCGGATGGAAAGACGTTGGACCCCAAGCAATCTGCCGATCTACTGGCGAACACCTTCTACCCTGAGGACGCGGTGGTAACCGATACCCCGTATCACACTCAACTCCGAAAAATTGTGCAAGAAACACCTCAAAAGCGTTTGGGAGAATTGAAAGAGGACGACCCACCGTTCACCGAGGCCGAATTGGAGGCTGTGCTGCAAGAGCAAAACCCCAAAAAGGCACCGGGACCGGACGGGTTCACCTCGGACATTTGTGCCAGAGCGATTCGCTGCTCAAGGGAAGTATTCATGGCAATTGCCAACAAATGCCTAGCCATTTCTTACTTTCCGAGACAGTGGAAGATCGCCCATGTAGTCATTCTCAACAAACCGGGCAAAGAAGATTACACCAGCCCCAAATCCTATCGCCCCATCGGACTGTTGTCCGTCCTGGGAAAAACGTTAGAGAAACTTTTTGTGAGAAGACTACAATGGCACCTACTCCCAACCCTCAGCCCAAGGCAGTACGGTTTCTTGCCGCAGCGCGGAACCGAGGACGCCCTGTATGACCTGCTGAAGCACGTCAACGCGGAAAAGGAAGCGGGAAGATCCGTGTTGATAGTGTCGCTGGACATAGAGGGGGCCTTCGACAACGCGTGGTGGCCGGCTCTGATGAACCAACTAAGGATCAGACGTTGCCCCAGAAATCTGTACCTGATGGTGGACTCATACCTCAAAGACAGAAAGATAATCGTTAATTATGCAGGCGAAACCAGCGAGCGGGAAACAACCAAGGGATGTGTGCAGGGCTCCATTGGAGGCCCTACTTTCTGGAACATCATATTGGATCCCCTCCTGCAAAGATTATCGTCCGAGGAAGTCTACTGTCAGGCCTTCGCAGATGATGGGGTCCTGGTATTCTCCGGAGAGTCCATAGATGGAATGGAGGATCGCGTCAACAGAATATTGGAGCGGACGGTAGAATGGGGTAGAGAGAACAAGTTAAACTTCGCAGCACACAAGACGCAAGTCATGTTGCTAACAAAAAAACTGAAGTACACTCCTCCCCAAATCACCATGTCCGGAACAACTCTATCTCTGGTAGACGAGATCAAACTCCTAGGACTGACCATAGACAGGTGGCTCAACTTCAACTCGCACGTGCGAAACATCTGCACCAAAGCGGCCAGCATATATAAACAGCTGATATGCGCAGCAAGAGTCACCTGGGGACTTAATGGAGAAATTATCAGGACACTATACGTCGCAGTAATAGAACCTATTGCGACCTATGGGGCCTGCGCATGGGCAAAAGCGTCTGAAAACCTAACCAACAGGAAAGCGCTAGATACACTCCAGAGGGGTTTCGCGCAAAGGATCTGCAAGGCGTACAGAACAACGTCTCTGCCTGCAGCGCTAATCCTTGCAGGAATCCTACCGCTGGACCTGAGAATCCAGGAAGTGGCATCCCTTTACGAGGCGAAGAAGGGGCTCTCCGTCGACTTCCTACCACCAGATCGTAAACTCGAGGAGATTGTAAAAGCCAAAGATTTACCACACCCGGCCACTAAACTCCAACTAGAGTACACTCTGCTCGAGGACATGACAGATGCCACCCAAACTGCACTCCAGATTACTGGCCCACAGGTTTACACCGATGGAAGTAAAATGGAAGGCAGGGTGGGAGCGGCACTTACATGGTGGGAAGATGGCAAGGAGACACACAGCCAAGTCTTCAGCCTGGACTCCACGTGCACCGTATTCCAGTCTGAGATCTATGCACTCCACAGGGCAGTGTCCGGAGCGTTGGAAAGCGAAGATGCAGCAATCAACATCCTGAGCGACTCAAGATCGTCGCTGGATCTGTTGTGCAGCACTCGGCTAACCCATCCTCTGGCAAAGGCCATAAAGGAGAGCATTGCTGAGATGCGGTCGCGAGGGAGGGAGGTCCGTTTGTTCTGGCTCAGAGCTCACGTGGGAACGGCGGGAAACGAAAGGGCGGATGAGCTTGCCAAAGAAGGAGCCTCGAAAGAGACCTCTTCACCCGATTACGCAGAAGTTCCGCTGTCATACGTCAGAAGGAAGATAAGGGAGGAATCTATAGCCAGATGGCAGGATAGATTCGATACTGCCTCCCAAGGTGCGGTCACAAGAACGTTCTTCCCCAATGTAAGCAAAGCTTACAGTTTCGTGCGAGGAACGAATCTAAATCACCTGCACGTACAAATCCTGACGGGACATGGCGGCTTCGGAGAATACCTGCACCGGTTCATGTTGAGAGACAGTCCCGGATGTGAGTGTGACCCGAATGTCAGCGAATCGGTATGGCACATATTACTCGACTGCCCCAGGTTTCAGACTGCCCGTTACAACCTGGAGTGTATCTGCGACACAAAGTTGAGGCGGGAAGTGTTGGGAGATCTGCTGCAAAATAAGTCAACAAGGAGTCACTTCCTCAACTACATCGAGGAAGTAGCGGCCATTGCGACAAAACGCAATAAGACTGCAGAGGCGCAACCATCCACAAACACTAACACCAACACCGACACCAACTCCACTAACACCGACACTAACACCACACGCACCGACACCATCAACACACAGGTGCAGCAGTACTCATCAGACAACCAAGATCAGTTGTCCACACTCTTAAAAGCCGGAGAAGCGGGGAAGCCCAGGCTGCGGGTCCGAGGAGTTGCCATGTTCATGAACAACAACTCGGAACGAGTGGGAGTGGCCTTCTGCAACGACAGGGCGAAGACTAACATCTATATCTCACCGGGACTCGGACTCCTGTTGAACGGAAGCACAAGCAAAACGACCATGCGCCGTAAAGTTTACGACGCCTTACCTACGGTCTCCGTGGGGGGTCAGCGGTGTCGAATGGTGCGGAGGAAGAACAAAACCATCGCACTTTTCGCCACTGATGACATCTCTACGGCTTTTCAGAAGGTCTGCAGCGTGCTAACGTCGATAGGGGGCTGTGTTCTGGGGGATACTCCCATTCCTAGAGTGCTAAGCGTGGATGCCATGGCAGTGTCTCACCACACGGGCGAAACAAGAGATCATCTGGGCGCCCTTGAAGCCTCAAAACATCATGAGGTAGTGGTATATGAGAACAGAGGTCAAGACCTCGGGTTTCTCTTGAGACGTGACCAGGGTGGAAGCGAAGCCACTACGAGCCGCGGGGGATCTCTGAACCAAGTTCGGGATATCAGCGGATCGGAGAGGCTGCAACAAGCACTCGAAGAGGAGAGTCGCCAGTCGAAGCAGAAAGGCACCGACCAGGACAAAGATAGGAAGAAGTCCACGGTTGCCACACTCCTAAACCGAATGGCCCAAGCTATCGTAAGCCCGGTAAAAGAGAAGATGAGAAAACTCAGAGGAACGGTTCAACTGGAAACGGCAGTGGAAAAATTCACAGCCCCATCCATATCCCGCCAAGAGGTTACGCAGATCACCCAGCGAACCAGAGCGGATATGGGGCTTGTGACCCCCCCTCGGCTGAAGCCAGCGAACGATCAGCTGGCACACATGGAGAACGCTCTTCGAGAGTTCTTAGCGATAACGGCTGCCACAAGGAAAGTCAACGCGGACATCTGCAGTGCGATACTGCAGACTTACAAACGTGGCAACGTCAAGTCGCTCGAAGTGAAACTGGAAGAAGCGGAGGCCGCAATTTACGACCTAGACACACAACGTGTTATACACGGTAGCGTGTGCGGGGAGTATATGGCGGCATACTGCGCAACGGAAGGCTTCATAGAACTCGAAAAGAGCCAGCCGGGAGAGAGGGACCTCATCCGGCCAATATGTCCCCCCAGTGACCCGAAGGTTGTGATTGCCAAGTGCACCAGAGTGATGCTAGAAGACAGAATTCTTGAGATGGCTAACACCATCTTCGGGAACCTGACAGATAGCACCCGACTGGAATGCTTGGCGACCACAGCTTTCACATGGGTGAACGGGGTGCCCGGATGCGGTAAAACCACATGGGTAGTCGCTCACGTCAACATCGAGAGCGACCTCATAGTGACCGCCACTAGGGAAGCAGTCAAAGATCTCAGGGACAAACTGACACCAAAGGTCGGGGAAGAACGAGCCAAACGGCGAGTTCGGACCATGGCCTCACTGTTGGTAAACGGGATGATGAAGGGCGAAACGTGCACCCGTCTTGTGGTGGACGAAGCCCTAATGAATCATTTCGGATCCATAGTGATGGCTACAAAGATCACAGGAGCCAGCGAGACCTTGTTGATTGGAGACCACAACCAGCTACCCTACATCGACCGACACAACCTGTTCCCTCTGAAGTACTGCAGACCCCACAAAGTCACGACAGTCACGAAGGAGTTGTTGTGTACGTACAGAAACCCACAGGACGTGGCGTATGCCCTTAGTGAAATCTACAGCGGCATTTACTCGGCCAAGAATCTTACGCGCTCCCTGACACTGAAAGAATATAGAGGGGCTAATATCCCGAAGTTGGAAGATACGTTGTATCTGACCCATACCCAGGCTGAGAAGGAGCTCCTAATCAGCCAAGGATATGGAGCCAACTCGGGTTCCTGCACCCTTACTATTCATGAAGCCCAGGGCCGCACGTTTGATACAGTGATCATCGTACGTACAACAACCAAAAACTCCAAGCTGCACCAGAGTGTCCCACACGCGGTAGTTGCAATCTCTAGACACACGAAGACCTGTGTGTACTACGTGGATAATAAAAAGAACGACGCAGTAGCTCGTTTTATTCAACGTGCAGAGAGAGCAACTGACGCTTCCATCCGGGACTACAACCTGAAAATGGCGATTTGGCATGGTGACGACAAGACTCGGGACAACATCCTCGCATCCGAAGCGGAGCTGGAGGAGGCCTGAAAGTGACACCCCCCCCTGAAAAGACAACAGCCTTCGGCGGGACCGTTGGCGACATCTCGGACATGACAAAAAAAAAAAAAAAGAATAACTTTAGCCAGTAAGTAGTAATACTCTTTAATAAATAAATAAAAAAAAAAAAAAAAAAATGACGTAATAAATAAAAAAAAAAAAAAAAAAAAAAAAAAAAAAAAAAAAAAAAAAAAAAAAAAAAAAAAAAAAAAAAACAATGACACAAAAACAAAAAAAAATGACACAAAAAAAAAAAAATAGTTTTAAAAGTAGTATAAGCCTGACAAAAAAAAAAAAAAATTAACTTAAGTAGCAATAAAAAAAAAAAAAAAAAAAAAAAAAAAAAAAAAAAAAAAAAAAAAAAAAAAAAAAAAAAAAAAAAAAAAAAGACGACAATGGACAGAACTACAAAATGGAGTACGTCATGCTCACGAAAATGGTCAATCTGGCGGCGGCGTCGTGGGCCGGGTCGTGAGGTTCCCTCCAATATGGTTGAGCTTTGCGATGGCTGACCCATGCGTCAACTCGTGAACGGGTGCTGCCAGGGGGTCCTGGTCTGCTCCATTCTGGGGTTCTGTTCGTAGAGTTAGAGTTAGTTAATTGTATTTAGTATTTTGTAACCGCCAATGGTATTTAGTTATTAAGACGAAAATTCGCGGAGCGAATTGGATGTTTCAACAAAATTTTCTAAACTTAAAACATTCATTAAATTAAAAAAGGTACAGGCCACGCGCCGTAGCTGAAAAATTTATTTAAAAAAAAAAAAAAAAAAAAAAAAAAAAACCTAACCTAACCTAACCTAACCTAACCTAACCTAACCTAACCTAACCTAACCTAACCTAACCTAACCTAACCTAACCTAACCTAACCTAACCTAACCTAACCTAACCTAACCTAACCTAACCTAACCTAACCTAACCTAACCTAACCTAACCTAACCTAACCTAACCTAACCTAACCTAACCTAACCTAACCTAACCTAACCTAACCTAACCTAACCTAACCTAACCTAACCTAACCTAACCTAACCTAACCTAACCTAACCTAACCTAACCTAACCTAACCTAACCTAACCTAACCTAACCTAACCTAACCTAACCTAACCTAACCTAACCTAACCTAACCTAACCTAACCTAACCTAACCTAACCTAACCTAACCTAACCTAACCTAACCTAACCTAACCTAACCTAACCTAACCTAACCTAACCTAACCTAACCTAACCTAACCTAACCTAACCTAACCTAACCTAACCTAACCTAACCTAACCTAACCTAACCTAACCTAACCTAACCTAACCTAACCTAACCTAACCTAACCTAACCTAACCTAACCTAACCTAACCTAACCTAACCTAACCTAACCTAACCTAACCTAACCTAACCTAACCTAACCTAACCTAACCTAACCTAACCTAACCTAACCTAACCTAACCTTTTTTTTTTTTTTTTTTTTTTTTTTTTTTTGTTCTCGCAGGAGGAAACCCATTTACGGGCGACCCAGGGGAAGAACATCTCCCCCGGAGTGTGGGGCTCCCAGGCCGCTGTCGGCCCGGACTACCCACTAAAACCTCCTGCGGCGTTTTCCGTCCGACCGTTAATGGGGGCGCCATGGGATCGCGGACATTTCACCACGACGCCCCCCGGTTCTGCCTCGCCAGGCGTCCTCACCGTAACAGACGACGGGCGTATCGTGCCCGCCGCCTGCCACCTCTGCCTCTCCTGTGTAGAGGGGCGTTGGCTTGCGCCTCACGCTCCCTCTCAGCGGCCTCCTTCTGCGACATGACAGCCTCGCAGAAGGAAGCCACCGCATCCCAACACCTTTCGCTGCACAGCATCTTTTCTACGACGCTGTGCAGCGCAAGGTCGTCTCCTCCCAGTTCGACTACGAGGACCACCCTCTCCTCCGCCCACCTTTCGCAGTCTGCCAGAGTGTGCTGGGCCGTATCATCCGGCTCCCCACACTCATGGCAGACCGCGCTCTCCTCTCTTCCGATCCTATGCAGGTAATGACCGAAGCACCCGTGTCCGGTCATTACCTGCGTCAACCTGTAGGTCAGCTGGCCGTGGCCTCTTCCGACCCAGTCTGCGAGCGATGGCAGGAGCGCCCCAATGGTTCTTACACCATATGGGGAGTTCTCCAGCTCGACTTTCCATCGCTCGCGCAATCTGTCCACGGCCAGCTGCCTGACCGCCCTCATTTCCCTGGGAGCGAGCCTGATCTCAAGTGACCTGCACCTGGCCCGCTCCCGGTACACTTCCGTTTGCACCTGGGCTTCTAGTTCCCATGGCGGGGTTCCGGCAAGAGCACAAGCCGCTGCCCAAGCCACCGTCACATAGGCCCGGGCGATGCGATTGGCCACCACTTTTTGTGGCCTACGCAGCCGGGCCTTATTGGCTGTGGAGAGCCTGTCCGACCAGATCGGATCGGCGCCCCGTACAGCGCCATGCTGCGGGTAACTCCCGCATACAGCTGGCGGCACGAGGCGCCAGGCCCTCCAACATTGGGCAGCAGACGGCTCATTGCCGACGCTGCGCCTATTACTCGGGGAGCCAGTTGACGAAAGTGCTCCCCGAAGTCCCAGCGTGAGTCCAGGATGATGCCCAGGTACTTTATGTACGGCTTCACCTGGACTCTCTCCCCGCCAATGGGAACGCATTCGTTCGAGGGCGGTCTCCATCTTCTTTTCCTGCCGAAGGCGATGACCTCGCACTTGCTAAGGGCCACCCTTAGTCCCAGCATCCTAATGCGTGTGAGCATCAGGTCTGCTGCGACCGCCGCAGCCCTAAGGGTGCTCTCCAACTGCTCCCCCCGGACAGCCACCATTGTGTCATCTGCATAGCAGATAACTATTGTCCGGGGGGGTAGGGCCGCGCGGATGGCCCAGTCGAAACCGACGTTCCACAGCAGGGGGCCTAAAACCGAACCCTGGGGAACGCCGCAGGTCATCGCCCTCGACTTCCGTCCCTCCTTGTCCTCGTAGAGCACCTCCCTCCCTGTAAGGTAGTGCCCTACGAGGTTCCTTAGATAGAGGGGCACTCCGTGATACCGGAGCGCCTCCTCTATCACTTCATAAGGGAGGGAGCCGAAGGCGTTCGCGATGTCAAGCGATACGCCCACGGCCCCTCCCCCTCCCCCAATTGCTTCCTCCGAGAATGTCCTCAGGGCCCCGATGGCGTCAATGGTGGACCGCCCCTTTCGAAAGCCATATTGGCAGTCCGACACATTGGGTCCATCATTTTCCAGATGCCGGGCGATTCGGGCCGCCACGATACGTTCCAGCAGTTTACCCGTCTCGTCCAGCATCAGGAGGGGCCTCCACCCCGAAGGAGAGTCCTCAGGCCGGCCTTCTTTCCTAATAAGGACAAGCCGGCCTTCTTTCCACGGCTTTGGGAACCGCCCCGTCGACAAGCAGTCGTCGAACAGTTCTCTGAGGCGGCTCCCAATGTGTTTCGCCGCCACCGGGAGTATGGGACCGGGGACTCCGTCTGGGCCTGGGGCCTTTCTGCGGCCCTCCAGACGCTTTAGTCCCCAGTCAAACTCCTCATCCGTTACCGGTGGCACACTCGCCGCGGTGGACTCCCGTTCAGGGGCCGACATCCTCGGAGGGACAAATTCCTCAGCAGAGGGGAACAGGCCTTCCACGATCCGCTTGAGGAGGTCCGGCTCCATGGAGGCCGTGGGGGGGGCGTATCGCAGTTTGTTGCGAACAGTCCTGTATGGCCTCCCCCATGGGTCCCTGTCGAGCGTGGCCAAGAACTCCTTGTAGGCGTCGTCCTTGGCCTTGGCTATCGCAGCCGACAGGGTCCTTTTGGCCTCCTGGAGAGCGAGGTGCAGCCGCGCCTCCTCTCCGTCAACGACATTACGCCGCCGTCTGCAACGCGTATATTCGCGTCGGGCTCGGTTACTGGCGGATCGGAGAGCAGCGATCTCTTCCGACCACCAGTGAACCGCCGTTTTTGCAGCCGGCGGCCCGGACCTCCTCATCGAAGCGTCACAGATCCGCGTGAGCGACGCACGAAGGCCTGTTGCCCTCTCGTCCACACCAAGGGAACGGCTTGGTGTGGGTCTAATCCAAGCCTCAGTCATGGCCGCCTCCTCAGCCAGGTCCCTTTCGAGGCTAGCCAGACTCCATCTCGGGAACCCCCGGTCCCGCCCCCTCAAGCCCCGTACGGGCTGCTGGGGCCTGTTGGAGACCCCCATTCGGATGTACCTATGGTCCGAGAGGGTCTCCACGTCCTCCAGGACACGCCAGTCCACGACACGCGCGGCAATGACGGGGCTCGCAAAGGATATGTCGACAATCGACGCCCCGTTCCGCCGCACGCATGTGTCGACGTTGCCCCGGTTTAGGACTTCAAGCCCCAAACCCACAGCCCAGTCGTACAGGGCCTCTCCCCTCGGATCGTCGATAGGAGAGCCCCAAGCCGAGTGCTTGGCGTTGAGGTCTCCCATCAGTAGCACCGGTGCTGGCGCCGCTCTCCCGATTACCTCACCCACCCTCTCGAGAAAGTCCTCAAAGGCACGCAGCGGCCTGTTGGGGGAGAAGTATGCCGCAACTATGGCAAACTCTCCCCACTTTGCCGCCGCGTATCCCGGACCACAACCAATTCTCGAGAGGGGTGGGCGATCTCCAGCTCGGGGAGAGGTGATTGCCACCAGCCCGTCCGTGTCTCCGATCCAAGTAGGAAGGGGGGGGACGCAATACGGCTCCACCACGACGGCAGCACCAATGGCCCACTCCGCCACGTGCTGGACTAGGAGGTCCTGTGCACGGGCGCAGTGGTTGACATTGGCCTGCAGCACCTCTGCCTGTTGCGCAGATCCGCCAGGCATTAGTGCTCCATGGTGGTGCCCTCAGGGGTTCCCTTATTTGGGGCCAGTTTGCCCCGTGTGCGCGGGGGATTGCACGAGGGGCCGCCCATAATGTGTTTGGCGGCCAGCTTGTGCGCGTAGCACACCGCGCACCAGGGTTCACTGGCCTCACACGCTGACGAGATGTGCCCTGATTTGCCACAGCGATGGCACAGTTCTGATCTGTCCACCGGGGACGGGCAGAGGGCTCTAGTGTGGCCTATGCCCATGCACCGGAAGCACCGCATGGGCAAGGGCTCGAGCCCTCTAACCTTGGCGGCTGTCCAACCGACAAGAAGACGCCCCTCTTCAATCAGGGCGTTGGCAGCCGCCACAGGGCAGGTGATAATCACCGCCCCAGTCATATCCGGTGCTATGCGGATGTTGCCCACTTTAACTTGTCCCGATGGACATTTCCCTGCCCTCGCCGTGGCCTCTTTAAGGGCCTCTGGCGTTACTCCCTCGTCGAAGCCAGAGACCCTTATTTGCGCCGCTTTAAATGGCCTCGTCACCTCCGCCTCACTGCCAATGACCTCCCGGAGCTTCTCCGCAAGGTTGTCCGCCGCAGCCCCACTGTCAGCTCCGGGTATTTCAATGATGCGGGCCCCCGTAGCCGTGCCGCGAACAGCCGACACATGGTCCACCCCTATCGACGATAGGTCGATGGTGGTGGCCCTCGTTATTACCGCACGGTAATCCAGCTTGGATTCCGGCTTGAGAGTCACCACCACCGCCGAAGTCTTGGGAGGGGTGAACTTTATCTTTTTAGGCGGCTGTACGCTCGCCTTGGGGGCCTCCGCTTGGGTAGGCTTCGGCTGGGCAGAGGGGGAGGATTTCTTGTTCCTCTTCTTTTTCCCCTTTCTGACCACCTCAGCCCACCCTTGTTCGCCTTCTTGAGGCAGAGGCAATTCGGCAGGTGGCTCGGTAGATACCTGGGCCTGTGCCGTCACTTGTTTGGGCTGCTTCTTAGCTGGAACAGCTTTGGGTGCAGGCCCAGGTCGTGCTGGGGGCATCAGGGTAGCCCCCGCAGCTACGCTGGCATAATTTTTCCCGGCTTTTGGGGCCGGCGCTTCGGCCTCCTTGGTCTTCTTGTCGGTCGCAAGAGGCGGCCGAACAATCGGCTCCGGGGCCAGGAAGCCTCTCTTCTCGGCCTCCTTAAGGCGGTCGCTGACCATTCCCCCCAGCCTGAGGAACACATCTCTCTCAAATGACTCCTTCCATTCGGATAGGAGTCCCTTGATGTCCTCAAGCGAGGGGGCTCCCGCCGCTGGTTGGGCCTCCTTCAGCGCCGACGACGTGCGCTCGGCAAAGGCCGTGCGCAGGGCCTTCGTCTCCTGTTCGAGGAGCGAAAGCTGCTCCCGCATTCTCTTGTTGTCCGCCCTGAGAATGCGGACAGCCTCCGACTCCTCGCACTGAGCCTCAATTTTTCCGGCCGCCACAATTATGTCATGGCAGGCCTCGTTCATGGCCCGCCATGCCGTTCCCTTCAGGTTGCCGGACTTTCCGGCCTCCGCCAAAACCTTCTGGGCAGCCGCCCTCACCACCTCAAGGTGCTCATCTACCAGGCACCTCTTCCCGCCCTTCTCGCTGGCCTTCAAAAATTTGCTGGTACCAGCCCTGTCCAGCTCGCGTTCAAATTCGGCATAATCCGCCGAAAGATCGCGGAGCCTCTCCCTTGCCTCGGCCGTCCCAGAATAGGAGCCCCGGCGAGCAGCCCGGCCCCTCGTGACAGAGGAAAGCTTGTTGGAGGCCCTTTCAGCCTCCTCAACTTCCTCCGAAGCTTTCCTCTTTGGGGCTTGACCCCGCTTCCCGCCTAACTCAATGTCCGGGAGCCAGACTGACCCATCCGAGTCTCCGTCGGAGAAGTATAGCGACTCCGACCGGCTGATCACCGTCTTCTCGCTCACTTCCTCTTTTGCCATTTCCTCGTTAACCCCCCCAGTTGATCTCTTCCCCCTTGGGGTCAGAGATCTTCCCCTCGAAGCTTTGGCCACGTTCCTACCCATGTTGGGCCAGAAGTGACCAAGTCAGAATAATTAGCCCCAAATGGGGCAAAAACAAGGCAAAAACCCACAGACAGGGGGCAGCAATTGGCCCCTGCCTGGTTACAAAAAGCTGAGCTACCCCGCACCAGCGGTCTGGTAGCTGTGGTCAGAAGCACAACCTTGCTTTTTGTATAGAAGGATAGGATCTCGCCAGTGCCTCAACTCCGCAAGGAGCCAAGACACTGAACCCGTCAAAAACAAAACCAAAAGAAAACTCTTAGTGACAAAAACCACCAAGACACCTCAAATTGCGCTCAACACAACTTCAGCACACTTAATACGCCACAGTAGAACATACACAACACCTCATCACATATACGACACCTTAGCTCATATACGACACCTTAGCTCATATACGACACCTTAGCTCATATACGACACCTTAGCTCATATACGACACCTTAGCTCATATACGACACCTTAGCTCATATACGACACCTTAGCTCATATACGACACCTTGAGCTCATATACGACACCTTAGCTCATATACGACACCTTAGCTCATATACGACACCTTAGCTCATATACGACACCTTAGCTCATATACGACACCTTAGCTCATATACGACACCTTAGCTCATATACGACACCTTAGCTCATATACGACACCTTAGCTCATATACGACACCTTAGCTCATATACGACACCTTAGCTCATATACGACACCTTAGCTCATATACGACACCTTAGCTCATATACGACACCTTAGCTCATATACGACACCTTAGCTCATATACGACACCTTAGCTCATATACGACACCTTAGCTCATATACGACACCTTAGCTCATATACGACACCTTAGCTCATATACGACACCTTAGCTCATATACGACACCTTAGCTCATATACGACACCTTAGCTCATATACGACACCTTAGCTCATATACGACACCTTGAGCTCATATACGACACCTTAGCTCATATACGACACCTTAGCTCATATACGACACCTTAGCTCATATACGACACCTTAGCTCATATACGACACCTTAGCTCATATACGACACCTTAGCTCATATACGACACCTTAGCTCATATACGACACCTTAGCTCATATACGACACCTTAGCTCATATACGACACCTTAGCTCATATACGACACCTTAGCTCATATACGACACCTTAGCTCATATACGACACCTTCAGCTCATATACGACACCTTAGCTCATATACGACACCTTAACCTAACCTAACCTAACCTAACCTAACCTAACCTAACCTAACCTAACCTAACCTAACCTAACCTAACCTAACCTAACCTAACCTTTTTTTTTTTTTTTTTTTTTTTTTTTTGTTTTCGCAGGGGAATGCATTTACGCACTGAGTGTGGGACTCCTGGGCCGCTATCCAGCCCAGACTACCCACTAAACCCCTGCGGGTGCCATCGGCCGCTTTACAGGGAGGCGCCTCGGATCTATCTAACACAAGACGCCTCAGCGACTGGCCGGTCTCTTTCGCCAGAGACCGGACTCACCATTCTCAGGGGCCCACCGACACCTGGTGGACCCCTGCCGTCGGGTGGGACTAGTCCCACCGATTTAGGGGGGCGCCTGCAGGCGCGCAAGGTAGCGCCTGCGTCGCACCCCCGTCCGCCTTCTGCGGATCGGCTCCGCGAGGGGGTGGTCCTCGCGGTTCCTTTCCTCGGCCTCCCTCTGTGACATAACAGTCTCACAGAAGGAGGCCACTGCCGCCCAGGCTCCGTCACTCCCGAGCATCGCATTGACGACACTCGGGAGCGACAGATCCACTCCACCGAGCACTGCCACCAGATCGTGGCGCTGCCGACTCCACCTGGGACACTGCTCTAGAACATGTTGAGCAGTGTCCCGAGCCTCGCCACAATCGTGGCAGACCGGCTCGGTCTCCCGCTGGGCCACGCGGTGCAAGTACTCACCGAAGCAGCCATGCCCGGTGAGCACCTGCGTCATGCGGAAGGTGAGAGGCTTGCGCCGCCTCAACATCCATCTCTCCAGGACCTGGCGCAGGGCCTCCACTGTGCGTACACCGTACGTTGCCCGCGCCAGGTCTGCCTCCCACCTCCGCATGAGTTCCGCTTGCCCTCGCAAGCGGACCCGCCGGACCATCTCAGGCGAGGGGTGCTCGCCGATTTCCCTCCTGTTCGCCACAAAGTGGTAAACCTCGGCGAGCACCTCCGCCACCAACTCCCACGGCGGGTCGCCCGCGAGGGCTGTGGCCGCAGAGAACGCCACTGTACGGTACCCCCGTATCGCCCTTACCGCGATCACCTTCTGCGCCTGCCGGAGAAGGCGCTTATTCTCCGCGGCAAGGGCGTCCACCCAAACGGGGGCGCCGTACATCGCCATACTCCGGCACACGCCGGAGTACAGCTTCCGTACAGCGTCGCTGGGCCCACCCAGATTGGGCAGGAGTCGGCCCAGCGACGCAGCCGTCCTGATGATCCTTTGCCCCAGCTCTCGGAAGTGGGGGACAAAGGACCATCTCCCGTCGAGGATGAGGCCCAGGTATTTCATCTGGGCACTCACCCTCAACTCCTCATGACCCACCTGGAGGCGCGCCCCTGGGGGAGGTCCTCGCGTCCGGGCCCCGCGGAAGAGGAGGACTTCGGTCTTATCCAGTCGGACCCGAAGCCCCAACCTCTCTATGCGGCCGACCAAAAGGGCGAGGCCCGTTTCGGCCAGCCGCGCCGCCTCACCGAAATTCGCACCCCGGGACGTGAAGAGAGTGTCATCCGCATAGCAGATGACACCCGTCCCGGGGGGAAGCCGGCACCGCAGGACCCAATCGTATGCGATGTCCCACAGGATAGGGCCGAGAATCGACCCCTGCGGGACACCGCACCCGACGCCCCGCCGGACCATTTGACCTCCCCTGTCCTCGTACAGGACGACCCGCTCCTCCAGGTACGCCCCCAACAGCCCCCGCAGGTACGAGGGCACTCCGAAGTACCGGAGCGCCTCCCGTATTACACAGTGCGGGATACTGTTGAAGGCGTTGGCGATGTCTAACGACGTCGCCAGGGTCACCTCGCCTTCTCTGTCCGCCTCCTCCGTCACCGACCGCAGACGCCTGAGGGCGTCGATGGTGGACCTCTTGGCCCGGAATCCGTACTGCACGTCAGAGAGACGCGGTCCCGGGCCTTCCTCCACATGCCGAACGAGGCGAGAGGCCACAACACTCTCTAGGGCCTTCCCAGCCTCGCTCAGCAGGACCAGAGGTCGCACCGCCGAAGCCGAGTCCAAGGGCCGGCTCCCCTTCGGAATAAGGCAGAGCCGGCCCTCCTTCCATAATTTCGGGAACTGCCCCTCTCGCAGACAGCGGTTGAGCAGCCCCCGAAACTCCTCCCCGAGGTGCACGAGAATCAGCGCAAGCACTTTCCCGTGCACCCCGTCTGGACCCGGTGCCCTCTTCCTTGTCTGGAGGCGGTCGAGGACCACCTCCATTTCGACGTCGGTGACGGGAGGCGGATCTGCCTCCACCTCTTCTCCCTCCGCGTCAGGCGGCTGTCGGGCCATCCTCGGAGGAGAAAACCCTCGCGGATTGCCGGGGAATAGATCCCCGACAATCTCCCCCAGCAGAGCTGGCTGAAGGGTCTCCGTTAGCGGGGTCGCCTGTGGGCGCAATTTGTCTCGCGCCCACTTATACGGCCGGCCCCATGGGTCTCTTTCGATACCCTCCACCAGCTCCTCGAAGGCTTCCTCCTTGGCCCGACCGATGGCCAGCTGCAGCTCCTTACGGTTTTCCACATACACCGCATACAGCTGACCATCCCTCTCCTCGTCCCGGGGACTGCGCCGCCTGCTTCGACTATAGGCCCTTCGGGCCGCGTTGCAGGCGACGCGAAGGGCGGCAATCTCCGCCGACCACCAATAGACCGCCCGCCTAGGGGGGGCTCGACCTACGCTTGGCATGGCCGCCCGGCACACCGCTGTGAAAGCGTCGCCGAGACGGTCAGCCGCGTCGTCCACCCCCATTCCGTCTAGAGGCGGGAGGCTCCAGCGGCCGACGATGGCCGCCTCTTCCGCCAGCTCCCGGTCAAGCCGCGTAAGGGCCCAGCGCGGGAACCGGCTGCGCACCCGGGACGATGATGCCGCCTGACATTGGGGGGCGGCCGACACCTCGAACCGAATATACAAGTGGTCCGAGAGTGTCTCCACCCCCCCTTCCACCCTCCAGTCCGACACGGAGCGCGCGGCGGAGGGGGTGGCGAACGTCAGGTCCACCACCGATCCGCCCGTCCGTCGCACGCACGTGTGGGCTGTCCCCCTGTTTAGGAGAGACAGCCCCGCGGCCAGCGCCCACTCTTCCACCTTTCGCCCCTTGGGCTCCGTGGCCGGGTTCCCCCACGCCGTTGATTTGGCGTTGAAGTCACCGGCCACGAAGACCTTTAGGGGCGCTAACCGCCTTATTTCCGGCCCCAGAGCATCCAAGAACCGCTCCAGGGCCGGCAAATCCCGGTTCGGGGAGAAGTAAACACCAATTATGGCGTACTCTCCCCGAACCGCCACCACAAAGCCGTTCCCTCTCTTCTTAATCGCGAGGGGAGGGGCGGCACCAGGCCTAGCCACGATGGCCACGAGGCCATCCAGATCCCCCGCCCAGTGGGGCAGGGAGGGAACCGCGTACGGCTCCGCGACCACCGCGACATCCAAATCCCACTCCGCCATGGATTGCAGGAGGAGATCCTGCGCCCTAGCGGAGTGGTTGAGGTTGGCCTGGAGGAAGGTGACCCCCATCACTCCTCCATTTGGCCGACTGGCGCCTCCCCTTGCCTTCCCTCGCGCGGAGGAGGGGACGGTCCTTTCCCTCGGATCGGGGGTGGGTTGCAGGCCCTACCCCCCATCACGTGGCCCGCCGGCTTGCCGGCGTCGCGGCATACCGCGCAGCGGGGCTCCGCTGTGCAGGAGGCGGACAGATGCCCTGTCTCCCCGCACCTATAGCAGAGCCGGCTGCGGTCCGTCTGCGAGGGGCACAGCGATGCAGTGTGCCCCTTCCCCATGCACTTGTAGCAGTGCATGGGGCGCGCCTCCAGGTGCCGGAGCTGCACCCGGCTCCAGCCTACCGTGAGGCTGCCCGCCTCGATCAGCTTTTTGGCCGTCGTGACCGGGCAGCGCATCAGGGCAGAGCCAGAGCCCCGCCAGTCTGAGCGGATTTCACCCACCCAGACCTGGTCCTCCGTGCAGCTCCCGGCTTGCGCGACCGCAGCCTTTATCCGCTGCGCCGTTGCCGCATCATTCAGGCCCGTCACGCGGAAGTCCGCGGTTTTGACGGGCCTGGAAACGTCCGCGACGCCGGAAAGGGCCGCCTTCAAGGCCGATGCAAGCGCATCTGCCTTGTCTGAGTTGGAGGGGCCAGAGACCTCGATTAGCCTCGCTCCGGTCGCACTCGGGCGAATCCGAAGCGAGCCGATTCCTAGCCCCTCCAGGCTCACCGCCTGCTCGGCCTTGAGGAGGGCGGAGCTGTATGTGGCCCCTTTTTGCGCTGCCTCTGGCTGTAACTTGAGAATTACAGCCGAGGAGCTAGGGGCCGACAGCTTGGCCGCCCTCGCTGGCGCCGCCCTGGGGGGTGCCTTGGGCGCCGTTGCAGTGGCCTTTGTTGGGGCCGCCGCCGGTCGCTCCGCAGGTTTGGGCTGGGACTTCTTTCCCACGCCCTTCCCCTTCCCCCTCCTCCCCCGGACTTCGACCCAGGGGAGCTCCGGGCATTCGTCGACCACAGCTGTTGAGGTCGACGGCCCGAAGGGCCCCCACTCTGTCGCTCCCCCAGCACCTACCCCCTTACAACCCCGCCTCTCAGAGGCCGGGCGTGCAGGGGCCCGAACCTCCAACTCCACCACCGGCTGCTCAAGCCGCGGCGCCGGACCCAGACCGGAGGCCTGATCAATGGCCGTCCTTGCAGCCCTCGCCACCTCGGAGTTGTCACCCGCCAGAGGTTGACGAGTGGCACTCCGAGGACACCCAGCCAGTCCTAACGCTGCCAGACGGCCATCAATCAATCTGGCCATCCTCTGCTCCAGCTCATCCTCCACTGGAGCAGCCTGCCGCTGCACCGTCCGCGCAGCCTGAGCAGCCTCACGGCGAGCCTCCTCGAACCCCCGGCGGAGCGCAGCGACCTCAGCCTTCATAATGGCCACCTCCCTTTGGAGGCGACCATTATCGGCCTTAAGGCGTCGAACTTCGTCCGACTCGCTGCGCGCCACCAGGGTGTCCACGATATCCCTGATATCCGAGGAGGCCCGCATAATTTTGGAGTTAAAGCCCCCCTTGAGGGCGGCAGTCTTTCCGACGAGGCTGGTTATTATACCCAGCCTCTCCACCGCAGTGGCCATGAGTCCATCAGCACCCATGGCCCCAAAGTCGCGCGCATCAATGGGGGCCACCACCACATCATCGTCCCCACCACTCGGGGGTCCTCCCCTCCGGAAGGCCCGAGCCCCTAGAGAGGCCGAGAAGGAAGCCTCGGCATCCTCCTCTTGACTCCTCCTCGCTTCAGCCCGGGCCCTCGTCAGGTGCGAGGCACCCCGGGCCTTGCCCCTCTTCGCCACTGACTGTGCCCGTGGCACACCGACCTCAGTGTCGGTGCCGGAACCAGTCGCCACCTCAGAATAGAGGCGCTTGTTGCCCAGCACCGACTCCGACAGCGAGGTGATGGAGCCCGCACTTCCCATCAGGCTCCCCATCCTCTTTTGGCCCACAGCGAGGCCACTCCCGTCCGTTTCCTCCCCAGCGGAATGTTCAGACCCTGAACATTCCATTTCCCCCCTTCCCTTTGTTTGGCCCTGAGAAGGGCCTTTTGGGTGGCCCTGAGAAGGGCCTTTTGGGTGGCCCTGAGAAGGGCCTTTTGGGTGGCCCTGAGAAGGGCCTTTTGGGTGGCCCTGAGAAGGGCCTTTTGGGTGGCCCTGAGAAGGGCCTTTTTTCAGGAAACGCCCGCGGGCGTCCCTCAAGGTTTGGTCATTAGATGACATTCTTCACAATTGCAAATTGCTCCTTCTGCACAGTGCACTTTAGCCGTCGGCCTAACCACTCCGTTACGGTGGTTAGGACGCGACGTTGCCCGGGGAACGCGACGTGGACGCAAGCACTGTGGGGTGGTTCCCCAACCTAACCTAACCTAACCTAACCTAACCTAACCTAACCTAACCTAACCTAACCTAACCTAACCTAACCTAACCTAACCTAACCTAACCTAACCTAACCTAACCTAACCTAACCTAACCTAACCTAACCTAACCTAACCTAACCTAACCTAACCTAACCTAACCTAACCTAACCTAACCTAACCTAACCTAACCTAACCTAACCTTTTTTTTTTTTTGTTTACCCAGGGGAATGCTTGTTACGCACTGAGTGTGGGACTCCTGGGCCGCTAGTCGGCCCAGCCTACCCACTAAACCCCTGGGGCGTTTTCACGCTGCCGTTATGGGGGACGTCACGGGGTCGCTAGGCATTCGACCGCGACGCCCCCCCGGCCGGCCTTTCGGCCCCGACCTGGGCGGGCAGCAAGCACAAGTGCTAACCACCCGCCCCTTACGCCACGCGAGCGTGGCGCGGACCATCAAGCCCACTCCGCACACCAGTCAGAAAGCTGACGGGGGGAGCGGGCATCACCGACCGCTGGTCCTGAAGGGACCAGCGATCACAACACACACACAAAATCTTGGGTGCCACAGGGCACCCAAGTCTGCCTCTGTACGGGCGCAAGAGGTGATAGGCAGGTGACACCCACACATTGCACCCGATACAGAGGCAGCCACCCTTCGGCCGCAGAGGACAGGGGGATCGTCGAGAGACATACCGACTCTCCTCTTCCCCTGCGGCCCCACCGCACCGTGTTCAGCGCCACGGCCGCGCTGTGGTCGCGGAGGACAAACCCCCGCGACCCCACCTCTGGTCCCCTCTAGTTTCCACATCCAAAGGCTGGTGGCGGGTCACCAGCCAATGGCAGTACTACTGAGGGGACCGTCCACCAGGCCCAGAGCACCCACCAAAGTCTCTGGGCCTTGGGTTCCTCTTGGTTCACCGGGGTGGCTGGTTGTGTCAGACCAGCCCCCCCGGTTACTAAGCCCCACCATCGCGACAAGATGGGAACCCGTCGGGGGGAACCTAACCTAACCTAACCTAACCTAACCTAACCTAACCTAACCTAACCTAACCTAACCTAACCTAACCTAACCTAACCTTTTTTTTTTTTTTTTTTTTTTTTTTTTTGTTTTCGCAGGGGAATGCATTTACGCACTGAGTGTGGGACTCCTGGGCAAACGGCCCAGACTACCCACTAAACCCCTGCGGATGCCATCGGCCGCTTTACAAAGAGGCGCCTCGGATCTAACTAGCACAAGGCGCCTCAGCGACTGGCCGGTCTCTTTCACCAGAGACCGGACTCTCCACTCTCAGGGGCCCTCCGACATCTGGAGGACCCCTGCCGCCGGGTGGGACCTCTGTCCCACCGATTCAGGGGGGGCGCCCGCAGGCGCGCCCCCAACCACCAAGGCGAGCCGCACGCCATCCAGTCCGGAAGCAGACCGGAGGCAGCGGCTCTCCGTCTTATTCGGCCGCAGAGGATAGGGACAGCGGCGCACCGTAATACCGGCAGTCCTCCTCCTCTGCGGCCCCACCGACCACCATGTCTGCGCCATGGCCGCGCCTCATTCGGCCGCAGAGGATAGGGACAGCGGCGCACCGTGATACCGGCAGTCCTCCTCCTCTGCGGCCCCACCGACCACCATGTTTGCGCCATGGCCGCGCCTGGTCGCGGAGGATAGGGAGAGCGGCGCACCGTAATACCAACCCCTCCTCTTCCCCCGCGACCCCTACCACGGCTGTAAGAGTAGAGGGCTTAGCCCCCTTCTCTCACAGCCACTGAGCCAATTGGCTCTCCAACCTGGGTTACCCGACATGGGTAACCCACCACCAGTTGCCAGGACATTTGCCAACGGCTAACAAGACCCCTAAACGGGGAGTTATTAACCGTCGCCCAGGGTGCACCAGCCCAATAACTTGTCAGCCGCCGCTATCACCGAATCAAAGATCAAGTGACAGAAGCAAACCTTCAAATCATCGAGCCAACGTGGAGGTTTCCTGACAGTAGCACCCCAACCTAACCTAACCTAACCTAACCTAACCTAACCTAACCTAACCTAACCTAACCTAACCTAACCTAACCTAACCTAACCTAACCTAACCTAACCTAACCTAACCTAACCTAACCTAACCTAACCTAACCTAACCTAACCTAACCTAACCTAACCTAACCTAACCTAACCTAACCTAACCTAACCTAACCTAACCTAACCTAACCTAACCTAACCTAACCTAACCTAACCTAACCTAACCTAACCTAACCTAACCTAACCTAACCTAACCTAACCTAACCTAACCTAACCTAACCTAACCTAACCTAACCTAACCTAACCTAACCTAACCTAACCTAACCTAACCTAACCTAACCTAACCTAACCTAACCTAACCTAACCTAACCTAACCTAACCTAACCTAACCTAACCTAACCTAACCTAACCTAACCTAACCTAACCTAACCTAACCTAACCTAACCTAACCTAACCTAACCTAACCTAACCTAACCTAACCTAACCTAACCTAACCTAACCTAACCTAACCTAACCTAACCTAACCTAACCTAACCTAACCTAACCTAACCTAACCTAACCTAACCTAACCTAACCTAACCTAACCTAACCTAACCTAACCTAACCTAACCTAACCTAACCTAACCTAACCTAACCTAACCTAACCTAACCTAACCTAACCTAACCTAACCTAACCTAACCTAACCTAACCTAACCTAACCTAACCTAACCTAACCTAACCTAACCTAACCTAACCTAACCTAACCTAACCTAACCTAACCTAACCTAACCTAACCTAACCTAACCTAACCTAACCTAACCTAACCTAACCTAACCTAACCTAACCTAACCTAACCTAACCTAACCTAACCTAACCTAACCTAACCTAACCTAACCTAACCTAACCTAACCTAACCTAACCTAACCTAACCCAACCCAACCTAACCTAACCTAACCTAACCTAACCTAACCTAACCTAACCTAACCTAACCTAACCTAACCTAACCTAACCTAACCTAACCTAACCTAACCTAACCTAACCTAACCTAACCTAACCTAACCTAACCAGTCTAGTCTCCCCGCCGCGCGCGAGCTGAACGCACACGGTCCACGTCGCTCCGCGCAAAAAATTCCCCATTTTTCGTTTAAAAAATTAATACCTCCGGATCTAAAAGTGCTACAGCTAAGTGAGATACCTTAAAAAATGCGTGCTTATTAGTGCTATAAACTGTGTGTAGTGTTATAAGTGTAGATTTTTAGTAACTATTTTTAAAAGTGCAAAAACTCTAAATTTTCGTTGACTTTTTTCATATTAAAATCAATAAAAAAACCCAGTGGACAGATATCTTTATGATTCATATACCAAATTAAAGGTTACAATAGTGCGCAACTTTTGACATATAGTACAGTGATATTAAGACAATAGTGTAACAACAGGAAACCCAAACATTTTCACTTTTAAAAATTTTAAACTTCAAAAAATTTTTTCTCTGGAATAAGATCGATAACCCCACTTTTTTGAACTGCTATCTTATGTGTAAAATCAGTGACCACAATTTCACCAAATTTGAGACATTTCTGCTGAGCCATCAGGTGGCTATCACAGAAAAACGATTACAGCCAATCAGCGGTTTTCTTGTGTTTGCGGCTAAACCCATGCACCTACGCTAGTGGTTCAACTGCCTCCTGAAGTGCGGTAAGAAGACGCATCCGAAGGCAGTTTCACCAAGTTCCTGGGATCCCGCGTTCCTGAGATACAGCCGTTTTTCCTGCCGAAATTCAACATCTGGCGACTTCGCGTCATCACACACCAGGACCCTGGAGCCCCAGAGCTAAGTGACATAGTTGAGCCCCTAGTGCATCTATCTGACCATAATTGTGCCAAATCTGAGAATTTTCCCTGCCATAGTTTCTGAGATATACCGTCCTAACCAAAAAAGAGAACATTTTCTCGACGACTTTACGTAATTTCAAACTGAAAAATCACTTTTCTCCTACGGGATTTTTGGACAAACCAACATCATACATCCATAGTCTAGACCTAAAAAATAAGTTTCACGCTGTTTTTGGAATTTTATACCCAGTACTTTCTGAGATATTAAGCTCGTAAAATCGAAAATTTTCACTACTTTTTCGCATTTTTGGTCAAAATTGCACTCTTTTCCAATAGATTAGACCCACAGAAGTACACCTATGCCATTTTTGAAATCTTTTCTCAACTAGTTCCTGAGATATAAATTTATAAATTTAAAATATTTCTCTTACCTTTTTTTTTTTTTTTTTGGTAAAGTCATTCTTTCTTCCATTTACCATGGCAAGCGTTAAAGCCACCTTGCCCACCCCCCCGACCCTCCCCAATTTGTCAGAAAACCCCACAGAAAAAATATATCAGCTAGCAAACATCATTATTGAAGCAATTAATCAAGGAAAAAGCGTCACAGCACCCAACAAGAAATTAATAGTAGAAGCAGCAGAAGCTATTAAGAGCACTACGATAAGAATCACATCGAGCAATAGTGAGAAAAGCTCTCAGGACACCCCTAACCCCCTAACCCCAAACCCCACTATTCAGGAAGACACCCTCAGACGGGTTTTTAGGGAGGAGCTTGAGGCGTTCCATACCCTCTCTACTCCCTCCAAGGCCCCCACATATGCCTCTTTGACCGCCAAGACCCCCACTAAACCAGCCATTCTTGTCAAGACCCCAACCCCCGACGGCGACAACGCCAAACCAGCTATACAGACTCTGAGAGAACAAATCTCATTTAAAGATAAGAACTTCGCCCCTAGCAAAATAACCCAGATTACAAAAGACAAACTTATAATAGAAGTTGAAAACCCACAACAACAGAAAGAAACATTAGAGTACATTAACCAGTTCGAACACCTGCAAGCCTCTATACCAAAGAAACGTAAACCACTAATTATTGCAAAGGGAATCCATAGCCGAATAAAAAGAGAAGAACTTATACAAATCATTACAACACAAAACACTCTCCCAACAGAATCAATCAGGCTGTGCTACTTGACTAACAACAGGAACCCTAAACTATACAACGCCGTACTAGAAGTCGACCCCTCTGTTTACGCCCGTATCATCGGACTAGAGAGGATCGCTGTTGACTTGCAACGAGTGCACGTAGCCCCCCAAACAAGATTTATACAGTGCCACTCGTGCCTCCAATTTGGACACACGAAAAACAAGTGCACATCCAAAACTAAACCGTGCGCACACTGTGCATCCCCTGACCACCAGATTGACACCTGTCCAACCAAGAACGCTCCAGAGTCAGCCTGCTGTTACAACTGTGCAGGCAAAGGCCAAATAAGGAACATCCAAGACACACAACTCAACCTAAACCACTCCGCAACCGACCATAAGCTGTGCCCTAGAATAAGGGCAGCCAAAAACAGAATAGAAGAAGCCACTGACTTTGGATATTAAACAGAAACGAAATTCAGACAGGAAATAACAGGCCATCACATTAACAAACTCTTCCCAAGTTTAGAACAATTAAGAAAAATTACAGAAAAAAAAATAGCACCGAATTTTGAAACTACTCAACTTATAACCTAGCATACAACCCATGAAACACCTAATAGAACACTGCCCAAAATTTTACAAACCAAGAAACGAACACAAAGAAGTAGCCAGGATCTACAAGATAGACCCATATGACCTATATCAAATTCATCACCGAGACTCCACCATCAAGACATTAGCAACCATTTACACAGCATACTAACTAACTTGAAAAAATTTAACCTACAATTGTAACTAGATTAATAATTAAGTGATTATAAAATAAACGCCACTGTATCAAATCGCAGAGGCAACAAAACTGTAAAATCAAAGACAATTGCATATGTAAAACTACGATATATATTATGTAAGAAACTCTGTAATAATGCACGATAATAAATTCCTCCCGGATGTCGTGTAGCATCCAGGAGAAATCTAAAAAAAAAAAAACCTAACCAGTCTCCCCGCCGCGCGCGAGCTGAACGCACACGGTCCACGTCGCTCCGCGCAAAAAATTCCCCATTTTTCGTTTAAAAAATTAATACCTCCGGATCTAAAAGTGCTACAGCTAAGTGAGATACCTTAAAAAATGCGTGCTTATTAGTGCTATAAACTGTGTGTAGTGTTATAAGTGTAGATTTTTAGTAACTATTTTTAAAAGTGCAAAAACTCTAAATTTTCGTTGACTTTTTTCATATTAAAATCAATAAAAAAACCCAGTGGACAGATATCTTTATGATTCATATACCAAATTAAAGGTTACAATAGTGCGCAACTTTTGACATATAGTACAGTGATATTAAGACAATAGTGTAACAACAGGAAACCCAAACATTTTCACTTTTAAAAATTTTAAACTTCAAAAAATTTTTTCTCTGGAATAAGATCGATAACCCCACTTTTTTGAACTGCTATCTTATGTGTAAAATCAGTGACCACAATTTCACCAAATTTGAGACATTTCTGCTGAGCCATCAGGTGGCTATCACAGAAAAACGATTACAGCCAATCAGCGGTTTTCTTGTGTTTGCGGCTAAACCCATGCACCTACGCTAGTGGTTCAACTGCCTCCTGAAGTGCGGTAAGAAGACGCATCCGAAGGCAGTTTCACCAAGTTCCTGGGATCCCGCGTTCCTGAGATACAGCCGTTTTTCCTGCCGAAATTCAACATCTGGCGACTTCGCGTCATCACACACCAGGACCCTGGAGCCCCAGAGCTAAGTGACATAGTTGAGCCCCTAGTGCATCTATCTGACCATAATTGTGCCAAATCTGAGAATTTTCCCTGCCATAGTTTCTGAGATATACCGTCCTAACCAAAAAAGAGAACATTTTCTCGACGACTTTACGTAATTTCAAACTGAAAAATCACTTTTCTCCTACGGGATTTTTGGACAAACCAACATCATACATCCATAGTCTAGACCTAAAAAATAAGTTTCACGCTGTTTTTGGAATTTTATACCCAGTACTTTCTGAGATATTAAGCTCGTAAAATCGAAAATTTTCACTACTTTTTCGCATTTTTGGTCAAAATTGCACTCTTTTCCAATAGATTAGACCCACAGAAGTACACCTATGCCATTTTTGAAATCTTTTCTCAACTAGTTCCTGAGATATTAATTTATAAATTTAAAATATTTCTCTTACCTTTTTTTTTTTTTTTTGGTAAAGTCATTCTTTCTTCCATTTACCATGGCAAGCGTTAAAGCCACCTTGCCCACCCTCCCGACCCTCCCCAATTTGTCAGAAAACCCCACAGAAAAAATATATCAGCTAGCAAACATCATTATTGAAGCAATTAATCAAGGAAAAAGCGTCACAGCACCCAACAAGAAATTAATAGTAGAAGCAGCAGAAGCTATCAAGAGCACTACGATAAGAATCACATCGAGCAATAGTGAGAAAAGCTCTCAGGACACCCCTAACCCCCTAACCCCAAACCCCACTATTCAGGAAGACACTCTCAGACGGGTTTTTAGGGAGGAGCTTGAGGCGTTCCATACCCTCTCTACTCCCTCCAAGGCCCCCACATATGCCTCTTTGACCGCCAAGACCCCCACTAAACCAGCCATTCTTGTCAAGACCCCAACCCCCGACGGCGACAACGCCAAACCAGCTATACAGACTCTGAGAGAACAAATCTCATTCAAAGATAAGAACTTCGCCCCTAGCAAAATAACCCAGATTACAAAAGACAAACTTATAATAGAAGTTGAAAACCCACAACAACAGAAAGAAACATTAGAGTACATTAACCAGTTCGAACACCTGCAAGCCTCTATACCAAAGAAACGTAAACCACTAATTATTGCAAAGGGAATCCATAGCCGAATAAAAAGAGAAGAACTTATACAAATCATTACAACACAAAACACTCTCCCAACAGAATCAATCAGGCTGTGCTACTTGACTAACAACAGGAACCCTAAACTATACAACGCCGTACTAGAAGTCGACCCCTCTGTTTACGCCCGTATCATCGGACTAGAGAGGATCGCTGTTGACTTGCAACGAGTGCACGTAGCCCCCCAAACAAGATTTATACAGTGCCACTCGTGCCTCCAATTTGGACACACGAAAAACAAGTGCACATCCAAAACTAAACCGTGCGCACACTGTGCATCCCCTGACCACCAGATTGACACCTGTCCAACCAAGAACGCTCCAGAGTCAGCCTGCTGTTACAATTGCGCAGGCAAAGGCCAAATAAGGAACACCCAAGACACACAACTCAACCTAAACCACTCCGCAACCGACCATAAGCTGTGCCCTAGAATAAGGGCAGCCAAAAATAGAATAGAAGAAGCCACTGACTTTGGATATTAAACAGAAACGAAATTCCTCCAAATAAACCTCATGAAGAGCCATCACATTAACTAATTCTTCCCAGAACTCAGAACAATTAAGAAAATTTACAGGAAAAAAAAAAAAAAAAAAATAGCACCGAAATTTGAAACTACTCAACTTATAACCTAGCATACAACCCATGAAACACCTAACAGAACACCAAAATTTTACAAATCAAGAAACGAACATGAAGAAGTAGCCAGGATCTACAAGATAGACCCATATGACCTCAATCAAATTCATCACCGAGACTCCACCATTAAGACATTAGCAAACCATTTACACAGCATACTAACTTGAAAAAATTTAACCTACAATTGTAACTAGATTAATAATTAAGTGATTATAAAATAAACGCCACTGTATCAAATCGCAGAGGCAACAAAACTGTAAAATCAAAGACAATTGCTCATGTAAAACTCCAATATATATTATGTAAGAAACTCTGTAATAATGCTCGATAATAAATTCCTCCCGGATGTCGTGTAGCATCCAGGAGAAATCTAAAAAAAAAACCTAACCTAACCTAACCTAACCTAACCTAACCTAACCTAACCTAACCTAACCTAACCTAACCTAACCTAACCTAACCTAACCTAACCTAACCTAACCTAACCTAACCTAACCTAACCTAACCTAACCTAACCTAACCTAACCTAACCTAACCTAACCTTTTTTTTTTTTTTTTTTTTTTTTTTTTGTTTTCGCAGGGGAATGCATTTACGCACTGAGTGTGGGACTCCTGGGCCGCTATCCAGCCCAGACTACCCACTAAACCCCTGCGGGTGCCATCGGCCGCTTTACAGGGAGGCGCCTCGGATCTATCTAACACAAGACGCCTCAGCGACTGGCCGGTCTCTTTCGCCAGAGACCGGACTCACCATTCTCAGGGGCCCACCGACACCTGGTGGACCCCTGCCGTCGGGTGGGACTAGTCCCACCGATTTAGGGGGGCGCCTGCAGGCGCGCAAGGTAGCGCCTGCGTCGCACCCCCGTCCGCCTTCTGCGGATCGGCTCCGCGAGGGGGTGGTCCTCGCGGTTCCTTTCCTCGGCCTCCCTCTGTGACATAACAGTCTCACAGAAGGAGGCCACTGCCGCCCAGGCTCCGTCACTCCCGAGCATCGCATTGACGACACTCGGGAGCGACAGATCCACTCCACCGAGCACTGCCACCAGATCGTGGCGCTGCCGACTCCACCTGGGACACTGCTCTAGAACATGTTGAGCAGTGTCCCGAGCCTCGCCACAATCGTGGCAGACCGGCTCGGTCTCCCGCTGGGCCACGCGGTGCAAGTACTCACCGAAGCAGCCATGCCCGGTGAGCACCTGCGTCATGCGGAAGGTGAGAGGCTTGCGCCGCCTCAACATCCATCTCTCCAGGAAACCTTAACCTAACCTAACCTAACCTAACCTAACCTAACCTAACCTAACCTAACCTAACCTAACCTAACCTAACCTAACCTAACCTAACCTAACCTAACCTAACCTAACCTAACCTAACCTAACCTAACCTAACCTAACCTAACCTAACCTAACCTAACCTAACCTAACCTAACCTAACCTAACCTAACCTAACCTAACCTAACCTAACCTAACCTAACCTAACCTAACCTAACCTAACCTAACCTAACCTAACCTAACCTAACCTAACCTAACCTAACCTAACCTAACCTAACCTAACCTAACCTAACCTAACCTTTTTTTTTTTTTTTTTTTTTTTTTTTTTTTTTTTTTTTGTTTTCGCAGGGGAATGCATTTACGCACTGAGTGTGGGACTCCTGGGCCGCTATCCAGCCCAGACTACCCACTAAACCCCTGCGGGTGCCATCGGCCGCTTTACAGGGAGGCGCCTCGGATCTATCTAACACAAGACGCCTCAGCGACTGGCCGGTCTCTTTCGCCAGAGACCGGACTCACCATTCTCAGGGGCCCACCGACACCTGGTGGACCCCTGCCGTCGGGTGGGACTAGTCCCACCGATTTAGGGGGGCGCCTGCAGGCGCGCAAGGTAGCGCCTGCGTCGCACCCCCGTCCGCCTTCTGCGGATCGGCTCCGCGAGGGGGTGGTCCTCGCGGTTCCTTTCCTCGGCCTCCCTCTGTGACATAACAGTCTCACAGAAGGAGGCCACTGCCGCCCAGGCTCCGTCACTCCCGAGCATCGCATTGACGACACTCGGGAGCGACAGATCCACTCCACCGAGCACTGCCACCAGATCGTGGCGCTGCCGACTCCACCTGGGACACTGCTCTAGAACATGTTGAGCAGTGTCCCGAGCCTCGCCACAATCGTGGCAGACCGGCTCGGTCTCCCGCTGGGCCACGCGGTGCAAGTACTCACCGAAGCAGCCATGCCCGGTGAGCACCTGCGTCATGCGGAAGGTGAGAGGCTTGCGCCGCCTCAACATCCATCTCTCCAGGACCTGGCGCAGGGCCTCCACTGTGCGTACACCGTACGTTGCCCGCGCCAGGTCTGCCTCCCACCTCCGCATGAGTTCCGCTTGCCCTCGCAAGCGGACCCGCCGGACCATCTCAGGCGAGGGGTGCTCGCCGATTTCCCTCCTGTTCGCCACAAAGTGGTAAACCTCGGCGAGCACCTCCGCCACCAACTCCCACGGCGGGTCGCCCGCGAGGGCTGTGGCCGCAGAGAACGCCACTGTACGGTACCCCCGTATCGCCCTTACCGCGATCACCTTCTGCGCCTGCCGGAGAAGGCGCTTATTCTCCGCGGCAAGGGCGTCCACCCAAACGGGGGCGCCGTACATCGCCATACTCCGGCACACGCCGGAGTACAGCTTCCGTACAGCGTCGCTGGGCCCACCCAGATTGGGCAGGAGTCGGCCCAGCGACGCAGCCGTCCTGATGATCCTTTGCCCCAGCTCTCGGAAGTGGGGGACAAAGGACCATCTCCCGTCGAGGATGAGGCCCAGGTATTTCATCTGGGCACTCACCCTCAACTCCTCATGACCCACCTGGAGGCGCGCCCCTGGGGGAGGTCCTCGCGTCCGGGCCCCGCGGAAGAGGAGGACTTCGGTCTTATCCAGTCGGACCCGAAGCCCCAACCTCTCTATGCGGCCGACCAAAAGGGCGAGGCCCGTTTCGGCCAGCCGCGCCGCCTCACCGAAATTCGCACCCCGGGACGTGAAGAGAGTGTCATCCGCATAGCAGATGACACCCGTCCCGGGGGGAAGCCGGCACCGCAGGACCCAATCGTATGCGATGTCCCACAGGATAGGGCCGAGAATCGACCCCTGCGGGACACCGCACCCGACGCCCCGCCGGACCATTTGACCTCCCCTGTCCTCGTACAGGACGACCCGCTCCTCCAGGTACGCCCCCAACAGCCCCCGCAGGTACGAGGGCACTCCGAAGTACCGGAGCGCCTCCCGTATTACACAGTGCGGGATACTGTTGAAGGCGTTGGCGATGTCTAACGACGTCGCCAGGGTCACCTCGCCTTCTCTGTCCGCCTCCTCCGTCACCGACCGCAGACGCCTGAGGGCGTCGATGGTGGACCTCTTGGCCCGGAATCCGTACTGCACGTCAGAGAGACGCGGTCCCGGGCCTTCCTCCACATGCCGAACGAGGCGAGAGGCCACAACACTCTCTAGGGCCTTCCCAGCCTCGCTCAGCAGGACCAGAGGTCGCACCGCCGAAGCCGAGTCCAAGGGCCGGCTCCCCTTCGGAATAAGGCAGAGCCGGCCCTCCTTCCATAATTTCGGGAACTGCCCCTCTCGCAGACAGCGGTTGAGCAGCCCCCGAAACTCCTCCCCGAGGTGCACGAGAATCAGCGCAAGCACTTTCCCGTGCACCCCGTCTGGACCCGGTGCCCTCTTCCTTGTCTGGAGGCGGTCGAGGACCACCTCCATTTCGACGTCGGTGACGGGAGGCGGATCTGCCTCCACCTCTTCTCCCTCCGCGTCAGGCGGCTGTCGGGCCATCCTCGGAGGAGAAAACCCTCGCGGATTGCCGGGGAATAGATCCCCGACAATCTCCCCCAGCAGAGCTGGCTGAAGGGTCTCCGTTAGCGGGGTCGCCTGTGGGCGCAATTTGTCTCGCGCCCACTTATACGGCCGGCCCCATGGGTCTCTTTCGATACCCTCCACCAGCTCCTCGAAGGCTTCCTCCTTGGCCCGACCGATGGCCAGCTGCAGCTCCTTACGGTTTTCCACATACACCGCATACAGCTGACCATCCCTCTCCTCGTCCCGGGGACTGCGCCGCCTGCTTCGACTATAGGCCCTTCGGGCCGCGTTGCAGGCGGCGCGAAGGGCGGCAATCTCCGCCGACCACCAATAGACCGCCCGCCTAGGGGGGGCTCGACCTACGCTTGGCATGGCCGCCCGGCACACCGCTGTGAAAGCGTCGCCGAGACGGTCAGCCGCGTCGTCCACCCCCATTCCGTCTAGAGGCGGGAGGCTCCAGCGGCCGACGATGGCCGCCTCTTCCGCCAGCTCCCGGTCAAGCCGCGTAAGGGCCCAGCGCGGGAACCGGCTGCGCACCCGGGACGATGATGCCGCCTGACATTGGGGGGCGGCCGACACCTCGAACCGAATATACAAGTGGTCCGAGAGTGTCTCCACCCCCCCTTCCACCCTCCAGTCCGACACGGAGCGCGCGGCGGAGGGGGTGGCGAACGTCAAGTCCACCACCGATCCGCCCGTCCGTCGCACGCACGTGTGGGCTGTCCCCCTGTTTAGGAGAGACAGCCCCGCGGCCAGCGCCCACTCTTCCACCTTTCGCCCCTTGGGCTCCGTGGCCGGGTTCCCCCACGCCGTTGATTTGGCGTTGAAGTCACCGGCCACGAAGACCTTTAGGGGCGCTAACCGCCTTATTTCCGGCCCCAGGGCATCCAAGAACCGCTCCAGGGCCGGCAAATCCCGGTTCGGGGAGAAGTAAACACCAATTATGGCGTACTCTCCCCGAACCGCCACCACAAAGCCGTTCCCTCTCTTCTTAATCGCGAGGGGAGGGGCGGCACCAGGCCTAGCCACGATGGCCACGAGGCCATCCAGATCCCCCGCCCAGTGAGGCAGGGAGGGAACCGCGTACGGCTCCGCGACCACCGCGGCATCCAAATCCCACTCCGCCATGGATTGCAGGAGGAGATCCTGCGCCCTAGCGGAGTGGTTGAGGTTGGCCTGGAGGAAGGTGACCCCCATCACTCCTCCATTTGGCCGACTGGCGCCTCCCCTTGCCTTCCCTCGCGCGGAGGAGGGGACGGCCCTTTCCCTCGGATCGGGGGTGGGTTGCAGGCCCTACCCCCCATCACGTGGCCCGCCGGCTTGCCGGCGTCGCGGCATACCGCGCAGCGGGGCTCCGCTGTGCAGGAGGCGGACAAATGCCCTGCCTCCCCGCACCTATAGCAGAGCCGGCTGCGGTCCGTCTGCGAGGGGCACAGCGATGCGGTGTGCCCCTTCCCCATGCACTTGTAGCAGTGCATGGGGCGCGCCTCCAGGTGCCGGAGCTGCACTCGACTCCAGCCTACCGTGAGGCTGCCCGCCTCGATCAGCTTTTTAGCCGTCGTGACCGGGCAGCGCATCAGGGCAGAGCCAGAGCCTCGCCAGTCTGAGCGGATTTCACCCACCCAGACCTGGTCCTCCGTGCAGCTCCCGGCTTGCGCGACCGCAGCCTTTATCCGCTGCGCCGTTGCCGCATCATTCAGGCCCGTCACGCGGAAGTCCGCGGTTTTGACGGGCCTGGAAACGTCCGCGACGCCGGAAAGGGCCGCCTTCAAGGCCGATGCAAGCGCATCTGCCTTGTCTGAGTTGGAGGGGCCAGAGACCTCGATTAGCCTCGCTCCGGTCGCACTCGGGCGAATCCGAAGCGAGCCGATTCCTAGCCCCTCCAGGCTCACCGCCTGCTCGGCCTTGAGGAGGGCGGAGCTGTATGTGGCCCCTTTTTGCGCTGCCTCTGGCTGTAACTTGAGAATTACAGCCGAGGAGCTAGGGGCCGACAGCTTGGCCGCCCTCGCTGGCGCCGCCCTGGGGGGTGCCTTGGGCGCCGTTGCAGTGGCCTTTGTTGGGGCCGCCGCCGGTCGCTCCGCAGGTTTGGGCTGGGACTTCTTTCCCACGCCCTTCCCCTTCCCCCTCCTCCCCCGGACTTCGACCCAGGGGAGCTCCGGGCATTCGTCGACCACAGCTGTTGAGGTCGACGGCCCGAAGGGCCCCCACTCTGTCGCTCCCCCAGCACCTACCCCCTTACAACCCCGCCTCTCAGAGGCCGGGCGTGCAGGGGCCCGAACCTCCAACTCCACCGGCTGCTCAAGCCGCGGCGCCGGACCCAGGCCGGAGGCCTCCTCAATGGCCGTCCTTGCAGCCCTCGCCACCTCGGAGTTGTCACCCGCCAGAGGTGGACGAGTGGCACTCCGAGGACATCCAGCCAGTCCTAGCGCTGCCAGACGGCCATCAATTAATCTGGCCATCCTCTGCTCCAGCTCATCCTCCACTGGAGCTGCCTGCCGCTGTACCGTCCGCGCAGCCTGAGCAGCCTCACGGCGGGCCTCCTCGAACCCCCGGCGGAGCGCAGCGACCTCAGCCTTCATAATGGCCACCTCCCTTTGGAGGCGACCATTATCGGCCTTAAGGCGTCGAACTTCGTCCGACTCGCTGCGCGCCACCAGGGTGTCCACGATATCCCTGATATCCGAGGAGGCCCGCATAATTTTGGAGTTGAAGCCCCCCTTGAGGGCGGCAGTCTTCCCGACGAGGCTGGTTATAATACCCAGCCTCTCCACCGCAGTGGCCATGAGTCCATCAGCACCCATGGCCCCAAAGTCCCGCGCATCAATGGGGGCCACCACCACATCATCGTCCCCACCATTCAGGGGTCCTCCCCTCCGGAAGGCCCGAGCCCCTAGAGAGGCCGAGAAGGAAGCCTCGGCATCCTCCTCTTGACTCCTCCTCGCTTCAGCCCGGGCCCTCGTCAGGTGCGAGGCACCCCGAGCCTTGCCCCTCTTCGCCACTGATTGTGCCCGTGGCACACCGACCTCAGTGTCGGTGCCGGAACCAGTCGCCACCTCAGAATAGAGGCGCTTGTTGCCCAGCACCGACTCCGACAACGAGGTGATGGAGCCCGCACTTCCCAACAGGCTCCCCATCCTCTCTTGGCCCACAGCGAGGCCACTCCCGTCAGTTTCCTCCCCAGCGGAATGTTCAGACCCTGAACATTCCATTTCCCCCCTTCCCTTTGTTTGGCCCTGAGAAGGGCCTTTTGGGTGGCCCTGAGAAGGGCCTTTTGGGTGGCCCTGAGAAGGGCCTTTTGGGTGGCCCTGAGAAGGGCCTTTTGGGTGGCCCTGAGAAGGGCCTTTTTTCAGGAAACGCCCGCGGGCGTCCCTCATTATTTGGTCATTAGACGACATTCTTCACAGTTCGCAAATTGCTCCTTCTGCACAGTGCACTTTAGCCGTCGGCCTAACCACTCCGTTACGGTGGTTAGGACGCGACGTTGCCCGGGGAACGCGACGTGGACGCAAGCACTGTGGGGTGGTTCCCCAACCTAACCTAACCTAACCTAACCTAACCTAACCTAACCTAACCTTTTTTTTTTTTTTTTTTTTTTTTTTTTTGTTTTCGCAGGGGAATGCATTTACGCACTGAGTGTGGGACTCCTGGGCAGCTAATCGGCCCAGACTACCCACTAAACCCCTGCGGATGCCATCGGCCGCTTTACAAAGAGGCGCCTCGGATCTAACTAGCACAAGGCGCCTCAGCGACTGGCCGGTCTCTTTCACCAGAGACCGGACTCTCCACTCTCAGGGGCCCTCCGACATCTGGAGGACACCTGCCGCCGGGTGGGACCTTTGTCCCACCGATTCAGGGGGGGCGCCCGCAGGCGCGCCCCCAACCACCAAGGCGAGCCGCACGCCATCCAGTCCGGAAGCAGACCGGAGGCAGCGGCTCTCCGTCTTATTCGGCCGCAGAGGATAGGGACAGCGGCGCACCGTAATACCGGCAGTCCTCCTCCTCTGCGGCCCCACCGACCACCATGCCTGCGCCATGGCCGCGCCTCATTCGGCCGCAGAGGATAGGGACAGCGGCGCACCGTAATACCGGCAGTCCTCCTCCTCTGCGGCCCCACCGACCACCATGTTTGCGCCATGGCCGCGCCTGGTCGCGGAGGATAGGGAGAGCGGCGCACCGTAATACCAACCCCTCCTCTTCCCCCGCGACCCCTACCACGGCTGTAAGAGTAGAGGGCTTAGCCCCCTTCTCTCACAGCCACTGAGCCAATTGGCTCTCCAACCTGGGTTACCCGACATGGGTAACCCACCACCAGTTGCCAGGACATTTGCCAACGGCTAACAAGACCCCTAAACGGGGAGTTATTAACCGTCGCCCAGGGTGCACCAGCCCAATAACTTGTCAGCCGCCGCTATCACCGAATCAAAGATCAAGTGACAGAAGCAAACCTTCAAATCATCGAGCCAACGTGGAGGTTTCCTGACAGTAGCACCCCAACCTAACCTAACCTAACCTAACCTAACCTAACCTAACCTAACCTAACCTAACCTAACCTAACCTAACCGACCCAGATCTACTTCGCTTTTACCGCCACCTAGGGCCAAAAATTGCTACCTAAATTAACAGCACCCCAAATAACAACAGTTTAGGATTCCCTTATAGTTCTACCCGTCCTCTACTCCGGAAAATTATTGCTTTTTGTTATTCTCTCTTCTGCTGTTCTCCCTCGTCTCCTCAACTTTTACTTACTTAGACGATACTCTAAAAATTTCACACTTCTTTCTTTCTAAATACTTTTCTTCTGGTCTAAGCCAACATGGTCTTAGCCCACTCACCCCCGCGTAAGGCGGCTAATGCTCGCCCCCCGGATAGTAACCTCCCCCGCATCCCCGAAACTCCTGGGGACATTATCACGCAGCGAAGCCCCTCACCGCAACCCTCTACCTCCAGAGCGGGACGTTCGCATTCTCTTTCCCCGCGCGTCTCCTCTAGGCTGGCTTCAATCCGGGAATCATCCCCTAGCCAGGATCTGCGCACGCCTCCCCCATCTCCATCTAGGGGGAGAATTTCGCTTTCACCCCCTCCCAGCAGCCAAACGTCACCCAGGTCGATTGACCATGACGTGACTGTAATGGCCGTCCCGGACCACTGGGAATCGCTTTCGCCCCCAGTCACACCTACTCCACCTTTATTGTATTCACCCCCCACCCAAGTTCCATCCACTGCGACACCCGTCACACTCGTCGCACCCGCACCCGTCGCACCCGTCGCACCCGTCGCACCCGTCGCACCCGTCGCACCCGCCGCACCCGCCGCACCTGCCGCACCCATCGCACCCACCTCAACCCCGGATACTCACCTCCAAGCCGCTCTATCTAACATCATAGAAGCGGCCAAAGAAATTATCACCAAAATAAGCGAAGGCAGGAGCGTCACCAGCGCAAACAAAAAACGCATCCAAGAGCTCGCGAGGGGCATCATGGGCTCGGTGGAGAAGGCGCAGCAGACGGAGCTCCCCAAGCCCGTCTCGGATACTATCCTTCTGGCAATCAGGGAGAGTATCCGGGACGAGTTCAAGGCCCAAGCGCCCGTCCTCGCGCCACCTCCGGCTCCAGCCCTGAGGTCCTTCGCGGCTGTTGCTTCAACACCCCCGCCACCCAAACGCACCCCCCCGCCGCCACCTCCCCCACCACCTAAGCGCACCCTCCCTTCGCTGGTCATCAAGGCCAAAGAGACCGGGGCCCGACGGCCTGACGTCCTTGACGAGTGGCGTAAGAATGTCAGGTTTAGGGACACCACTTTCGCCCCCACCAACGTGCGCCCTCTGCGCAATAATATGGTGAAGGTTGACTTCGAAACCGTGGCGCAGCGGGATGACGTCATGGCGAAAGTAAACAAGCTCCCCGGGGTGGTTGCCGAGGAAAGCAAACTTCGGAAACCGCTTATCATCTTGAAGGGCATTAACACCCAACTACGAAAGGAAGAGCTGGTGGAGGTGGTGAGCGGACAGAACCAAGTGAGCGCCACAGACATCCGCTTCTGCTTCGCACTGAAGAATCGGAATGAGAGGCTCTACAACGCTGTTTTAGAAGTGGCGCCAGCTGTCCGTCGAATGCTAGTCGAGGCGGGCCGGGCCAATGTGGAGCACCAGCGCGTGCACGTCGAGGACTTCAGCCGATTCGTGCAGTGCCGCAAATGCCTCCAATTCGGCCACACTGGCAATAAGTGCTCGGCGGAATTCTATCCGTGCGCTCACTGTGGCTCCTCGGCCCACCACATCTCAAACTGCGCTCACAAATCAGATGCATCACAACTAAACTGCTTCAATTGCAAACGGTCAAATGACAAATCCACCGGTCACTCTGCCCTTGACTCCAAAAAGTGCCCCAAAATCATCAAAGCCATGACAGCCCTTAGCGACTCCACCGACTATGGTTATTAAACGAATAGAGTTAACACAATGCAACCTCAACCGCTGCTACATAGCGCAACAAGAATTCTTCATCAACTTTCGCAACAGCAACTCTGACATTGCTCTCATCTCAGAACCATATGTCGGCCCTCACCTCGAGATGAGGCCTCCCCCAGACATGAACGTATTCCAGTTTCCCAACGGCTCCCGCGTCAAGGCGTGCGTGGTGACCAAAGCCACTGTGGCTGCGGTCGGGGTCACGCAGCTGTCCTCAGCGAATCTGGCCGTCGTCCGTGTCAAACTAGGACCAAAATCTTTAAACGTAGTCTCCATTTACGTCGAACCCGACATAGACAAACACTCCACGATACACAGGCTAGACCATTTCCTAAGGACTACCAGATCCTCGCTGCGGATAGTGGGCGGCGATGTCAACGGCAGCCACCGGGAGTGGGGGGAGACACAAGACAACGATCGGGGAGAGGAAATTTGCACACTTATGGCCTCAAACGATATGGCTGTTTGCAACACCGGCAATGAGCCCACGTTTGAGGCCATAAGACACGGCAACCTCTGCTCGTCAATAGTGGATGTCACATATGCGTCACAGAACCTAATAGACAGGCTGGAGGACTGGCTTGTGGACCGCGCGATCTGCCCTTCATCCGACCATAACGGGATTACGTTCAAAATAACCCCAACTCACAACATCGGAAAAACTGCTAAATCGACCACCTTCAAATACTCCACTTACAGAGCAGACTGGACAGACTTCCGCACACAAATACAATCAGCCACCGAACATCTTGTCACCCACACAGACTTCTCCACCCTCACCGAAACCGACCTAGACCAAACGGTAAATCAACTAACCACAGCCATACAAAACGTCTGCAACAGAGTCTTCCACAGAAGGCAAAAACCTAAATATTTCAACCCATGGTGGTCAGAAGAGCTGGAATCTCAAAAGAAAGACTGCATCCGACTACACCATCGTCTCCACAACCTGAAAAAGGCCAACAAACCACTCGACAACATCATCAGAGAATACACAGAAGCAAAGCGAAATTACGCCAAAGCCATCTCCAAACAATCCACCGAACATTTCAGACAGTTCTGCGACGCGCAGGGGAAAGAGGACGTCTGGGCCATCACAAACCGCCTCATAAAGGATGCACCCCTAAGGAAACCACCACAAACCCTAAAAATCGACAAAACCTACACTGACAACACCAACGACACCGCAACCGCACTGCTAAACCACTTCTATCCTGACGACACTCCCGATCTGACAGTACGCCAGCAACACCTGCGAGACACCACAAGAAACCCACCTAACACACCAGACGACATACTCTTCACCACCGACGAGATAAGGGAGTGCCTAAGCCACACCAATCCCAAAAAAGCCCCCGGAGCCGACCATCTAACCTCAGACATCTGCGCACAAGCCTTTGATGCCATCCCCCAATTCTTCACGGAACTTTACAACAGAAGTCTGGAATTAGGCTACTTCCCCAAAATATGGAAACAGGCGGTGGTTAAAATAATTCCAAAACCAAATAAACCGGCAGAACAACTCAGCTCGTACCGCCCGATCGGACTCATTGCAGTTTTCGGGAAAATCCTGGAAAAACTGATCATCAAAAGGCTAGAGCATAAATCGGAACAAGAGGAATCTCTGAACAAAACCCAATTCGGCTTCAGACCCCAAACATCGACAGTGGATGCGCTTGAGCGGGCCCTGAAAATAGTAAAAACGGCCAAAGAGAAAAAGCGACAGGTCATAGCGATATCTCTCGATATAAAGGCCGCTTTCGACAACGCCTGGTGGCCTGCCTTATTCCAGCGATTACACCACATACGATGCCCTAGAAATCTGTATAAACTCATCCAAAGTTACTTCACCGACAGGAGGGTCACCCTGGATTATGGGGAGAGCGCGTCGTCCAAATCGCTGACCAAGGGCTGCGTCCAGGGATCCGCTTGCGGCCCAGTCTTTTGGAATTTAATATTAGACGAACTTCTATCCATGCTGCTACCGGACAATGCCCACATACAAGCCTTTGCCGACGACGTGCTTCTCATAGTCGAGGGAAAGTCGAGAGAGGAGGTAGAGCGCACTACCAACACCTGTCTTCGTGAGATATGCTCTTGGGGAGATAGAGTAAAACTGCGATTTGCACCGGAAAAGACACAATGCATATCATTCACAACACAAACCCTAACAGCTGAAATAGAAATGAACAATGTCCGTATACCTCTAACAACCCAAATTAAACTTCTTGGCGTAATCATTGACAATAAACTAAACTTCATCCAACATTCTAAATACATTATAGGAAAAGCTACGAAAATTTTCAAAAATTTGTGCAAATTTGTTAGACCCACTTGGGGAATACATCCGGAAAATGTAGAATGCATATATAGGCAAGTGATAACACCCATAATAACTTATGCGGCGGGAATCTGGGGAACGGCCACAAGGTTCTGTTCGGTTCGCAGAGCCCTCCGTTCGTTCCAAAGAGCGTTTGCTATTAGGGCGATTCGAGGATTCCACACGATTTCCGCCGTCGCCGCGGATGCGCTCGCGCGGTTCCCGCCGCTACACCTTGTGGTGGAGGAGGCGCGCGAGACACACCTTATCAAACAATCTGGCACGTTGGGCTCCCTCCCTGAGGACATTGGTCTGTACAGACGCGTCGGGATCAGGGACCTCCTGCACCCAGCCAAGCGGGTCACTATAGACTACGATACGGCGACCACGCAGGAGGAAACTGATTACCTGATGAACCCGGAGGCACCCAATGTCTTCACGGATGGGAGCAAACACGAAAACGGTGATACGGGGTCGGCATTTGTCGTCATCATGGAGGGACTGCCGGGGGGATCCGTGACCAGAAAATTCAAACTGTGCCGAACCTCAACAGTATTTATGGCCGAACTATACGCTATAGCCCAAGCCTTGGAGTGGCTTCGCGCTCGGAACCACTCCTTGGCAAAAATATTCACAGATTCTCTCTCCGCTCTAAAGGCTATCCAGGACCGTAGCAACACAGACCACCTTGTGAATCGCATTCACAAGGACCTGTTTTTGCTGCGGTCCAGGAACCAGATGGTGGACTTCGTGTGGACGAAGGCTCACGTCGGGATAGTGGGAAACGAGATCGCGGACGCGGCAGCCAAAGCGGCGGCCTCCAAAAAGACCGCGTCCGAGGTCAATTTCTTCCCACTGTCCCACGCCAAGCGACTCCTGAAAGCGAAAACGCTACAGGCTTGGCAGGCGGAGTACCAGTCGACCACACAGGGAGCCACCACCAAAACCTTCTTCCCGCTAATCTGTCACATCCCTTCCGCTCTAAGCGCCTTCAAAATTTCCTTCTCTCTCACTCAGATTCTAACTGGCCACGGATTCCACAAAGCTTACCTCTCCAAATTTAAAATCATCGATGACGACAAATGCCCTTGCGATGGCACTACAGCCCAAGATATACCACACCTTCTAAGAGAGTGCCCTATATTTGGCAAGACACGCCATGACTACGTCACGGCGTGTCTACGCAATAAAATCGACGAATTTGACCTGATCCAGACCTCAAGCAAAGAGGAAACGACAACGACATTTTTGAAATTGGTAGACAATATCGTCTACAGCCTCAAAACCATCAATGGGACATAAATCTCTAAAATCTATCATTTCTCCCAAAAACCTCCTCCCCTCCTAACATAACACAGATAGATGCACGCAACTTTGTATCAAATAGCAAAGAAAAACGTGCATCTAAACTTAGTGATTTATGTAAAATTGTGCCCAAATCAAGCTACTATACCTAATATTTCAAAAAAAAAAAAAAAACCTAACCTAACCTAACCTAACCTAACCTAACCTAACCTAACCTAACCTAACCTAACCTAACCTAACCTTTTTTTTTTTTTTTTTTTTTTTTTTTTTTTTTTTTTTTTTTTTTTTTTTTTTTTTTTTTTTTTTTTTTTTTTTGTTTTCGCAGGGGAATGCATTTACGCACTGAGTGTGGGACTCCTGGGCAAACGGCCCAGACTACCCACTAAACCCCTGCGGATGCCATCGGCCGCTTTACAAAGAGGCGCCTCGGATCTAACTAGCACAAGGCGCCTCAGCGACTGGCCGGTCTCTTTCACCAGAGACCGGACTCTCCACTCTCAGGGGCCCTCCGACATCTGGAGGACCCCTGCCGCCGGGTGGGACCTCTGTCCCACCGATTCAGGGGGGGCGCCCGCAGGCGCGCCCCCAACCACCAAGGCGAGCCGCACGCCATCCAGTCCGGAAGCAGACCGGAGGCAGCGGCTCTCCGTCTTATTCGGCCGCAGAGGATAGGGACAGCGGCGCACCGTAATACCGGCAGTCCTCCTCCTCTGCGGCCCCACCGACCACCATGTCTGCGCCATGGCCGCGCCTCATTCGGCCGCAGAGGATAGGGACAGCGGCGCACCGTGATACCGGCAGTCCTCCTCCTCTGCGGCCCCACCGACCACCATGTTTGCGCCATGGCCGCGCCTGGTCGCGGAGGATAGGGAGAGCGGCGCACCGTAATACCAACCCCTCCTCTTCCCCCGCGACCCCTACCACGGCTGTAAGAGTAGAGGGCTTAGCCCCCTTCTCTCACAGCCACTGAGCCAATTGGCTCTCCAACCTGGGTTACCCGACATGGGTAACCCACCACCAGTTGCCAGGACATTTGCCAACGGCTAACAAGACCCCTAAACGGGGAGTTATTAACCGTCGCCCAGGGTGCACCAGCCCAATAACTTGTCAGCCGCCGCTATCACCGAATCAAAGATCAAGTGACAGAAGCAAACCTTCAAATCATCGAGCCAACGTGGAGGTTTCCTGACAGTAGCACCCCAACCTAACCTAACCTAACCTAACCTAACCTAACCTAACCTTTTTTTTTTTTTTTTTTTTTTGTTTTCGCAGGGGAATGCATTTACGCACTGAGTGTGGGACTCCTGGGCCGCTATCCAGCCCAGACTACCCACTAAACCCCTGCGGGTGCCATCGGCCGCTTTACAGGGAGGCGCCTCGGATCTATCTAACACAAGACGCCTCAGCGACTGGCCGGTCTCTTTCGCCAGAGACCGGACTCACCATTCTCAGGGGCCCACCGACACCTGGTGGACCCCTGCCGTCGGGTGGGACTAGTCCCACCGATTTAGGGGGGCGCCTGCAGGCGCGCAAGGTAGCGCCTGCGTCGCACCCCCGTCCGCCTTCTGCGGATCGGCTCCGCGAGGGGGTGGTCCTCGCGGTTCCTTTCCTCGGCCTCCCTCTGTGACATAACAGTCTCACAGAAGGAGGCCACTGCCGCCCAGGCTCCGTCACTCCCGAGCATCGCATTGACGACACTCGGGAGCGACAGATCCACTCCACCGAGCACTGCCACCAGATCGTGGCGCTGCCGACTCCACCTGGGACACTGCTCTAGAACATGTTGAGCAGTGTCCCGAGCCTCGCCACAATCGTGGCAGACCGGCTCGGTCTCCCGCTGGGCCACGCGGTGCAAGTACTCACCGAAGCAGCCATGCCCGGTGAGCACCTGCGTCATGCGGAAGGTGAGAGGCTTGCGCCGCCTCAACATCCATCTCTCCAGGACCTGGCGCAGGGCCTCCACTGTGCGTACACCGTACGTTGCCCGCGCCAGGTCTGCCTCCCACCTCCGCATGAGTTCCGCTTGCCCTCGCAAGCGGACCCGCCGGACCATCTCAGGCGAGGGGTGCTCGCCGATTTCCCTCCTGTTCGCCACAAAGTGGTAAACCTCGGCGAGCACCTCCGCCACCAACTCCCACGGCGGGTCGCCCGCGAGGGCTGTGGCCGCAGAGAACGCCACTGTACGGTACCCCCGTATCGCCCTTACCGCGATCACCTTCTGCGCCTGCCGGAGAAGGCGCTTATTCTCCGCGGCAAGGGCGTCCACCCAAACGGGGGCGCCGTACATCGCCATACTCCGGCACACGCCGGAGTACAGCTTCCGTACAGCGTCGCTGGGCCCACCCAGATTGGGCAGGAGTCGGCCCAGCGACGCAGCCGTCCTGATGATCCTTTGCCCCAGCTCTCGGAAGTGGGGGACAAAGGACCATCTCCCGTCGAGGATGAGGCCCAGGTATTTCATCTGGGCACTCACCCTCAACTCCTCATGACCCACCTGGAGGCGCGCCCCTGGGGGAGGTCCTCGCGTCCGGGCCCCGCGGAAGAGGAGGACTTCGGTCTTATCCAGTCGGACCCGAAGCCCCAACCTCTCTATGCGGCCGACCAAAAGGGCGAGGCCCGTTTCGGCCAGCCGCGCCGCCTCAAACCTTTTTTTTTTTTTTTTTTTTTTTTTGTTTTCGCAGGGGAATGCATTTACGCACTGAGTGTGGGACTCCTGGGCCGCTATCCAGCCCAGACTACCCACTAAACCCCTGCGGGTGCCATCGGCCGCTTTACAGGGAGGCGCCTCGGATCTATCTAACACAAGACGCCTCAGCGACTGGCCGGTCTCTTTCGCCAGAGACCGGACTCACCATTCTCAGGGGCCCACCGACACCTGGTGGACCCCTGCCGTCGGGTGGGACTAGTCCCACCGATTTAGGGGGGCGCCTGCAGGCGCGCAAGGTAGCGCCTGCGTCGCACCCCCGTCCGCCTTCTGCGGATCGGCTCCGCGAGGGGGTGGTCCTCGCGGTTCCTTTCCTCGGCCTCCCTCTGTGACATAACAGTCTCACAGAAGGAGGCCACTGCCGCCCAGGCTCCGTCACTCCCGAGCATCGCATTGACGACACTCGGGAGCGACAGATCCACTCCACCGAGCACTGCCACCAGATCGTGGCGCTGCCGACTCCACCTGGGACACTGCTCTAGAACATGTTGAGCAGTGTCCCGAGCCTCGCCACAATCGTGGCAGACCGGCTCGGTCTCCCGCTGGGCCACGCGGTGCAAGTACTCACCGAAGCAGCCATGCCCGGTGAGCACCTGCGTCATGCGGAAGGTGAGAGGCTTGCGCCGCCTCAACATCCATCTCTCCAGGACCTGGCGCAGGGCCTCCACTGTGCGTACACCGTACGTTGCCCGCGCCAGGTCTGCCTCCCACCTCCGCATGAGTTCCGCTTGCCCTCGCAAGCGGACCCGCCGGACCATCTCAGGCGAGGGGTGCTCGCCGATTTCCCTCCTGTTCGCCACAAAGTGGTAAACCTCGGCGAGCACCTCCGCCACCAACTCCCACGGCGGGTCGCCCGCGAGGGCTGTGGCCGCAGAGAACGCCACTGTACGGTACCCCCGTATCGCCCTTACCGCGATCACCTTCTGCGCCTGCCGGAGAAGGCGCTTATTCTCCGCGGCAAGGGCGTCCACCCAAACGGGGGCGCCGTACATCGCCATACTCCGGCACACGCCGGAGTACAGCTTCCGTACAGCGTCGCTGGGCCCACCCAGATTGGGCAGGAGTCGGCCCAGCGACGCAGCCGTCCTGATGATCCTTTGCCCCAGCTCTCGGAAGTGGGGGACAAAGGACCATCTCCCGTCGAGGATGAGGCCCAGGTATTTCATCTGGGCACTCACCCTCAACTCCTCATGACCCACCTGGAGGCGCGCCCCTGGGGGAGGTCCTCGCGTCCGGGCCCCGCGGAAGAGGAGGACTTCGGTCTTATCCAGTCGGACCCGAAGCCCCAACCTCTCTATGCGGCCGACCAAAAGGGCGAGGCCCGTTTCGGCCAGCCGCGCCGCCTCACCGAAATTCGCACCCCGGGACGTGAAGAGAGTGTCATCCGCATAGCAGATGACACCCGTCCCGGGGGGAAGCCGGCACCGCAGGACCCAATCGTATGCGATGTCCCACAGGATAGGGCCGAGAATCGACCCCTGCGGGACACCGCACCCGACGCCCCGCCGGACCATTTGACCTCCCCTGTCCTCGTACAGGACGACCCGCTCCTCCAGGTACGCCCCCAACAGCCCCCGCAGGTACGAGGGCACTCCGAAGTACCGGAGCGCCTCCCGTATTACACAGTGCGGGATACTGTTGAAGGCGTTGGCGATGTCTAACGACGTCGCCAGGGTCACCTCGCCTTCTCTGTCCGCCTCCTCCGTCACCGACCGCAGACGCCTGAGGGCGTCGATGGTGGACCTCTTGGCCCGGAATCCGTACTGCACGTCAGAGAGACGCGGTCCCGGGCCTTCCTCCACATGCCGAACGAGGCGAGAGGCCACAACACTCTCTAGGGCCTTCCCAGCCTCGCTCAGCAGGACCAGAGGTCGCACCGCCGAAGCCGAGTCCAAGGGCCGGCTCCCCTTCGGAATAAGGCAGAGCCGGCCCTCCTTCCATAATTTCGGGAACTGCCCCTCTCGCAGACAGCGGTTGAGCAGCCCCCGAAACTCCTCCCCGAGGTGCACGAGAATCAGCGCAAGCACTTTCCCGTGCACCCCGTCTGGACCCGGTGCCCTCTTCCTTGTCTGGAGGCGGTCGAGGACCACCTCCATTTCGACGTCGGTGACGGGAGGCGGATCTGCCTCCACCTCTTCTCCCTCCGCGTCAGGCGGCTGTCGGGCCATCCTCGGAGGAGAAAACCCTCGCGGATTGCCGGGGAATAGATCCCCGACAATCTCCCCCAGCAGAGCTGGCTGAAGGGTCTCCGTTAGCGGGGTCGCCTGTGGGCGCAATTTGTCTCGCGCCCACTTATACGGCCGGCCCCATGGGTCTCTTTCGATACCCTCCACCAGCTCCTCGAAGGCTTCCTCCTTGGCCCGACCGATGGCCAGCTGCAGCTCCTTACGGTTTTCCACATACACCGCATACAGCTGACCATCCCTCTCCTCGTCCCGGGGACTGCGCCGCCTGCTTCGACTATAGGCCCTTCGGGCCGCGTTGCAGGCGACGCGAAGGGCGGCAATCTCCGCCGACCACCAATAGACCGCCCGCCTAGGGGGGGCTCGACCTACGCTTGGCATGGCCGCCCGGCACACCGCTGTGAAAGCGTCGCCGAGACGGTCAGCCGCGTCGTCCACCCCCATTCCGTCTAGAGGCGGGAGGCTCCAGCGGCCGACGATGGCCGCCTCTTCCGCCAGCTCCCGGTCAAGCCGCGTAAGGGCCCAGCGCGGGAACCGGCTGCGCACCCGGGACGATGATGCCGCCTGACATTGGGGGGCGGCCGACACCTCGAACCGAATATACAAGTGGTCCGAGAGTGTCTCCACCCCCCCTTCCACCCTCCAGTCCGACACGGAGCGCGCGGCGGAGGGGGTGGCGAACGTCAGGTCCACCACCGATCCGCCCGTCCGTCGCACGCACGTGTGGGCTGTCCCCCTGTTTAGGAGAGACAGCCCCGCGGCCAGCGCCCACTCTTCCACCTTTCGCCCCTTGGGCTCCGTGGCCGGGTTCCCCCACGCCGTTGATTTGGCGTTGAAGTCACCGGCCACGAAGACCTTTAGGGGCGCTAACCGCCTTATTTCCGGCCCCAGAGCATCCAAGAACCGCTCCAGGGCCGGCAAATCCCGGTTCGGGGAGAAGTAAACACCAATTATGGCGTACTCTCCCCGAACCGCCACCACAAAGCCGTTCCCTCTCTTCTTAATCGCGAGGGGAGGGGCGGCACCAGGCCTAGCCACGATGGCCACGAGGCCATCCAGATCCCCCGCCCAGTGGGGCAGGGAGGGAACCGCGTACGGCTCCGCGACCACCGCGACATCCAAATCCCACTCCGCCATGGATTGCAGGAGGAGATCCTGCGCCCTAGCGGAGTGGTTGAGGTTGGCCTGGAGGAAGGTGACCCCCATCACTCCTCCATTTGGCCGACTGGCGCCTCCCCTTGCCTTCCCTCGCGCGGAGGAGGGGACGGTCCTTTCCCTCGGATCGGGGGTGGGTTGCAGGCCCTACCCCCCATCACGTGGCCCGCCGGCTTGCCGGCGTCGCGGCATACCGCGCAGCGGGGCTCCGCTGTGCAGGAGGCGGACAGATGCCCTGTCTCCCCGCACCTATAGCAGAGCCGGCTGCGGTCCGTCTGCGAGGGGCACAGCGATGCAGTGTGCCCCTTCCCCATGCACTTGTAGCAGTGCATGGGGCGCGCCTCCAGGTGCCGGAGCTGCACCCGGCTCCAGCCTACCGTGAGGCTGCCCGCCTCGATCAGCTTTTTGGCCGTCGTGACCGGGCAGCGCATCAGGGCAGAGCCAGAGCCCCGCCAGTCTGAGCGGATTTCACCCACCCAGACCTGGTCCTCCGTGCAGCTCCCGGCTTGCGCGACCGCAGCCTTTATCCGCTGCGCCGTTGCCGCATCATTCAGGCCCGTCACGCGGAAGTCCGCGGTTTTGACGGGCCTGGAAACGTCCGCGACGCCGGAAAGGGCCGCCTTCAAGGCCGATGCAAGCGCATCTGCCTTGTCTGAGTTGGAGGGGCCAGAGACCTCGATTAGCCTCGCTCCGGTCGCACTCGGGCGAATCCGAAGCGAGCCGATTCCTAGCCCCTCCAGGCTCACCGCCTGCTCGGCCTTGAGGAGGGCGGAGCTGTATGTGGCCCCTTTTTGCGCTGCCTCTGGCTGTAACTTGAGAATTACAGCCGAGGAGCTAGGGGCCGACAGCTTGGCCGCCCTCGCTGGCGCCGCCCTGGGGGGTGCCTTGGGCGCCGTTGCAGTGGCCTTTGTTGGGGCCGCCGCCGGTCGCTCCGCAGGTTTGGGCTGGGACTTCTTTCCCACGCCCTTCCCCTTCCCCCTCCTCCCCCGGACTTCGACCCAGGGGAGCTCCGGGCATTCGTCGACCACAGCTGTTGAGGTCGACGGCCCGAAGGGCCCCCACTCTGTCGCTCCCCCAGCACCTACCCCCTTACAACCCCGCCTCTCAGAGGCCGGGCGTGCAGGGGCCCGAACCTCCAACTCCACCACCGGCTGCTCAAGCCGCGGCGCCGGACCCAGACCGGAGGCCTGATCAATGGCCGTCCTTGCAGCCCTCGCCACCTCGGAGTTGTCACCCGCCAGAGGTTGACGAGTGGCACTCCGAGGACACCCAGCCAGTCCTAACGCTGCCAGACGGCCATCAATCAATCTGGCCATCCTCTGCTCCAGCTCATCCTCCACTGGAGCAGCCTGCCGCTGCACCGTCCGCGCAGCCTGAGCAGCCTCACGGCGAGCCTCCTCGAACCCCCGGCGGAGCGCAGCGACCTCAGCCTTCATAATGGCCACCTCCCTTTGGAGGCGACCATTATCGGCCTTAAGGCGTCGAACTTCGTCCGACTCGCTGCGCGCCACCAGGGTGTCCACGATATCCCTGATATCCGAGGAGGCCCGCATAATTTTGGAGTTAAAGCCCCCCTTGAGGGCGGCAGTCTTTCCGACGAGGCTGGTTATTATACCCAGCCTCTCCACCGCAGTGGCCATGAGTCCATCAGCACCCATGGCCCCAAAGTCGCGCGCATCAATGGGGGCCACCACCACATCATCGTCCCCACCACTCGGGGGTCCTCCCCTCCGGAAGGCCCGAGCCCCTAGAGAGGCCGAGAAGGAAGCCTCGGCATCCTCCTCTTGACTCCTCCTCGCTTCAGCCCGGGCCCTCGTCAGGTGCGAGGCACCCCGGGCCTTGCCCCTCTTCGCCACTGACTGTGCCCGTGGCACACCGACCTCAGTGTCGGTGCCGGAACCAGTCGCCACCTCAGAATAGAGGCGCTTGTTGCCCAGCACCGACTCCGACAGCGAGGTGATGGAGCCCGCACTTCCCATCAGGCTCCCCATCCTCTTTTGGCCCACAGCGAGGCCACTCCCGTCCGTTTCCTCCCCAGCGGAATGTTCAGACCCTGAACATTCCATTTCCCCCCTTCCCTTTGTTTGGCCCTGAGAAGGGCCTTTTGGGTGGCCCTGAGAAGGGCCTTTTGGGTGGCCCTGAGAAGGGCCTTTTGGGTGGCCCTGAGAAGGGCCTTTTGGGTGGCCCTGAGAAGGGCCTTTTGGGTGGCCCTGAGAAGGGCCTTTTTTCAGGAAACGCCCGCGGGCGTCCCTCAAGGTTTGGTCATTAGATGACATTCTTCACAATTGCAAATTGCTCCTTCTGCACAGTGCACTTTAGCCGTCGGCCTAACCACTCCGTTACGGTGGTTAGGACGCGACGTTGCCCGGGGAACGCGACGTGGACGCAAGCACTGTGGGGTGGTTCCCCGCCGCCTCAAACCTAACCTAACCTAACCTAACCTAACCTAACCTAACCTAACCTAACCTAACCTAACCTAACCTAACCTAACCTAACCAACCTAACCTAACCTAACCAACCCAACCAACCAACCAACCAACCAACCAACCAACCAACCAACCAACCAACCAACCAACCAACCAACCAACCAACCAACCAACCAACCAACCAACCAACCAACCAACCAACCAACCAACCAACCAACCAACCAACCAACCAACCAACCAACCAACCAACCAACCAACCAACCAACCAACCAACCAACCAACCAACCAACCAACCAACCAACCAACCAACCAACCAACCAACTAACCTAACCTAACCTAACCTAACCTAACCTAACCTAACCTAACCTAACCTAACCTAACCTAACCTAACCTTTTTTTTTTTTTTTTTTTTTTTTTTTTTTTTTTTTTTTTTTTTTTTTTTTTTTTTTTTTTTTTTTTTTTTTTTTTTTTTTTTTTTTTTTTTTTCGCAGGGGGGAATGCATTTAGGCACCGGCCCCCGGGGACACTGTTCCCGGGGAGTGTGGGACTCCCAGGCCTAGCCCGGACTACCCACTAAACCCCCCTGCGGCGTGTCCGCACCGGCCGTTATTGGGGGCGCCATGGGATCGCGAACATTCTACCACGACGCCCCCCGGCGTTGCCTCACGGCACTATCCTAGCAGACGACGGGCATATTGTGCCCGCCGCCTGCCTCTTCGTCCTCGCCGATGGGGAGGGGCATGCGCTCGTGCCTCGCGCTCCCTTTCAGCAGCCTCCTTCTGCGACATTACCGTTTCGCAGAAGGAGTATACTGCATCCCAGCGTCCCTCGCCGCTCAACATCTTGCTGATGACGTTGTGCAGCGAGAGATCCAGGCCTCCTCCTCCTAGGGCCACTGCTAGGGCCACCCTCTCCTCGGTCCATTTCCCGCAGTCTGCCAGAGTGTGTTGGGCCGTGTCATCCGGCTCCCCACACTCATGACAGACCGGGGTTTCCTCCTTTCCTATTCTGTGCAGGTAATGACCGAAGCACCCGTGTCCGGTCATCACCTGCGTCATCCTGTACGTCAGTTGGCCGTACGTTCTTTCCATCCATTCCTCGAGCGATGGGAGGAGCGCCCCGATGGTTCGAACACCATACGGGGAGTTTTCCAGCTCTACTCGCCATCGCTCTTTCAACCTGTCTACGGCCAACTGACGGACAGTCCTTAATTCTCTTGGGGCGGGCCTTTCCCCCACAGCTCGCCTCCTTGCCCGCTCCCAATATACTTCCGCCTGAACCTTAGCGTCCATATCCCACGGTGGGGTGCCAGCCAGTGCACACGCCGCCGCCCATGCCACCGTTACGTAGGCCCGAGCTATGCGATTGGCCACCACTCTCTGTGGCCTCCGCAGCTGGGCCACGTTGGCTTTGGAGAGCCTATCTGCCCAGATTGGTGCCCCGTACAATGCCATGCTTCGGGTTACACCCGCATATAGCTTGCGGCACGGGGCACTGGGCCCTCCAACATTGGGCAGCAGCCGGCCCATGGCCGACGCAGCACCGACTATCCGGGGAGCCAGTCGTTTGAAGTGCTCCCGGAAGTTCCAGCGTGAGTCCAGGATGATACCCAGGTACTTGATATGCGGTTTCACCTGGACTCGTTCCCCACCGATGGATATGGACGCGCCCTCAGGCGGCTTCCATCCCCTGCTTCCGAAGGCGATGACCTCACACTTGTTGAGGGCCACCCTGAGCCCCAGCAGCCTGACGCGGGTGACCATCAGGTCTGCTGCGACTGCGGCTGCCCTGAGGGTGCTCTCCAGCTTAACCTAACCTAACCTAACCTAACCTAACCTAACCTAACCTAACCTAACCTAACCTAACCTAACCTAACCTAACCTAACCTAACCTAACCTAACCTAACCTAACCTAACCTAACCTAACCTAACCTAACCTAACCTAACCTAACCTAACCTAACCTAACCTAACCTAACCTAACCTAACCTAACCTAACCTAACCTAACCTAACCTAACCTAACCTAACCTAACCTAACCTAACCTAACCTAACCTAACCTAACCTAACCTAACCTAACCTAACCTAACCTAACCTAACCTAACCTAACCTAACCTAACCTAACCTAACCTAACCTAACCTAACCTAACCTAACCTAACCTAACCTAACCTAACCTAACCTAACCTAACCTAACCTAACCTAACCTAACCTAACCTAACCTAACCTAACCTAACCTAACCTAACCTAACCTAACCTAACCTAACCTAACCTAACCTAACCTAACCTAACCTAACCTAACCTAACCTAACCTAACCTAACCTAACCTAACCTAACCTAACCTAACCTAACCTAACCTAACCTAACCTAACCTAACCTAACCTAACCTAACCTAACCTAACCTAACCTAACCTAACCTAACCTAACCTAACCTAACCTAACCTAACCTAACCTAACCTAACCTAACCTAACCTAACCTAACCTAACCTAACCTAACCTAACCTAACCTAACCTAACCTAACCTAACCTAACCTAACCTAACCTAACCTAACCTAACCTAACCTAACCTAACCTAACCTAACCTAACCTAACCTAACCTAACCTAACCTAACCTAACCTAACCTAACCTAACCTAACCTAACCTAACCTAACCTAACCTAACCTAACCTAACCTAACCTTTTTTTTTTTTTTTTTTTTTTTGTTTTCGCAGGGGAATGCATTTACGCACTGAGTGTGGGACTCCTGGGCAGCTAATCGGCCCAGACTACCCACTAAACCCCTGCGGATGCCATCGGCCGCTTTACAAAGAGGCGCCTCGGATCTAACTAGCACAAGGCGCCTCAGCGACTGGCCGGTCTCTTTCACCAGAGACCGGACTCTCCACTCTCAGGGGCCCTCCGACATCTGGAGGACCCCTGCCGCCGGGTGGGACCTCTGTCCCACCGATTCAGGGGGGGCGCCCGCAGGCGCGCCCCCAACCACCAAGGCGAGCCGCACGCCATCCAGTCCGGAAGCAGACCGGAGGCAGCGGCTCTCCGTCTTATTCGGCCGCAGAGGATAGGGACAGCGGCGCACCGTAATACCGGCAGTCCTCCTCCTCTGCGGCCCCACCGACCACCATGCCTGCGCCATGGCCGCGCCTCATTCGGCCGCAGAGGATAGGGACAGCGGCGCACCGTAATACCGGCAGTCCTCCTCCTCTGCGGCCCCACCGACCACCATGTTTGCGCCATGGCCGCGCCTGGTCGCGGAGGATAGGGAGAGCGGCGCACCGTAATACCAACCCCTCCTCTTCCCCCGCGACCCCTACCACGGCTGTAAGAGTAGAGGGCTTAGCCCCCTTCTCTCACAGCCACTGAGCCAATTGGCTCTCCAACCTGGGTTACCCGACATGGGTAACCCACCACCAGTTGCCAGGACATTTGCCAACGGCTAACAAGACCCCTAAACGGGGAGTTATTAACCGTCGCCCAGGGTGCACCAGCCCAATAACTTGTCAGCCGCCGCTATCACCGAATCAAAGATCAAGTGACAGAAGCAAACCTTCAAATCATCGAGCCAACGTGGAGGTTTCCTGACAAGTAGCACCCCAACCTAACCTAACCTAACCTAACCTAACCTAACCTAACCTAACCTAACCTAACCTAACCTAACCTAACCTAACCTAACCTAACCTAACCTAACCTAACCTAACCTAACCTAACCTAACCTAACCTAACCTAACCTAACCTAACCTAACCTAACCTAACCTAACCTAACCTAACCTAACCTAACCTAACCTAACCTAACCTAACCTAACCTAACCTAACCTAACCTAACCTAACCTAACCTAACCTAACCTAACCTAACCTTTTTTTTTTTTTTTTTTTTTTTTTTTGTTCTCGCAGGAGGAAACCCATTTACGGGCGACCCAGGGGAAGAACATCTCCCCCGGAGTGTGGGGCTCCCAGGCCGCTGTCGGCCCAGACTACCCACTAAAACCTCCTGCGGCGTTTTCCAACCGACCGTTGATGGGGGCGCCATGGGATCGCGGACATTTCACCACGACGCCCCCCGGTTCTGCCTCGCCAGGCGTCCTCACCGCAGCAGACGACGGGCGAATCGTGCCCGGCGCCTGCCACGTCTGCCTCTCCTGTTCAGAGGGGCGTTGGCTTGCGCCTCACGCACCCTCTCAGCGGCCTCCTTCTGCGACATGACAGCCTCGCAGAAGGAAGCCACCGCATCCCAGCACCTTTCGCTGCACAGCATCTTTTCTACGACGCTGTGCAGCGCAAGGTCGTCTCCTCCCATCTCAACCACGAGGACCACTCTCTCCTCTGCCCACCTTTCGCAGTCTGCCAGAGTGTGTTGTGCCGTATCATCCGGCTCCCCACACTCATGGCAGACCGCGCTCTCCTCCCTTCCAATCCTGTGCAGGTAATGACCGAAGCACCCGTGTCCGGTCATTACCTGCGTCAACCTATAGGTCAGCTGGCCGTGGCCTCTTCCAACCCAATCTGCGAGCGATGGCAGGAGCGCCCCAATGGTTCTTACACCATATGGGGAGTTTTCAAGCTCAACTTTCCATCGCTCGCGCAGTCTATCCACGGCCAGCTGCCTGACCGCCCTCATTTCCCTGGGAGCGAGCCTGATTCCAAGTGACCTGCACCTGGCCCGCTCCCGGTACACCTCTGTTTGTACCTGGGCCTCCAGTTCCCATGGCGGGGTTCCGGCAAGAGCGCAAGCCGCTGCCCAAGCCACCGTCACATAGGCCCGGGCGATGCGATTGGCCACCACTTTTTGTGGCCTACGCAGCCGGGCCTTATTGGCTGTGGAGAGCCTGTCCGACCAGATCGGTGCCCCGTACAGCGCCATGCTGCGGGTAACACCCGCATACAGCTGGCGGCACGAGGCGCCAGGCCCTCCGACGTTGGGCAGCAGACGGCTCATTGCCGACGCTGCACCTATTACTCGGGGAGCCAATTGACGAAAGTGCTCCCCGAAGTCCCAGCGTGAGTCCAGGATGATGCCCAGGTACTTTAAGTACGGCTTCACCTGGACTCTCTCCCCGCCAATGGGAACGCATTCGTTTGAGGGCGGTCTCCAACTGCGCTTCCTCCCGAAGGCGATGACCTCACATTTGCTAAGGGCCACCCTTAGTCCCAGCATCCTGATGCGTGTGAGCATCAGGTCTGCCGCGACCGCCGCGGCCCTAAGGGTGCTCTCCAACTGCTCCCCCCGGACAGCCACCATTGTGTCATCCGCATAGCAGATGACTATTGTCCGGGGGGGTAGGGCCGCGCGGATGGCCCAGTCGAAGCCGACGTTCCACAGCAGGGGGCCTAAAACCGAACCCTGGGGAACGCCACAGGTCATCGCCCTCGACTTCCTTCCCTCTTTGTCCTCGTAGAGCACCACCCTTCCTGTTAGGTAGTGCCCTACGAGGTTCCTTAGATAGAGGGGCACTCCGTGATACCGGAGCGCCTCCTCTATCACTTCATAAGGGAGGGAGCCGAAGGCGTTCGCGATATCAAGCGATACGCCGACAGCCCCTCCCCCTCCTCCAATTGCTTCCTCCGAGAATGTCCTCAAGGCCCCGATGGCGTCAATGGTGGACCGCCCCTTTCTAAAGCCATATTGGCAGTCCGACACATTGGGCCCAGTGTTTTCCAGATGCTGGGCGATTCGGGCTGCAACAATGCGCTCCAGCAGCTTTCCCGTCTCGTCCAGCATCAGGAGGGGCCTCCACCCCGAAGGAGAGTCCTCAGGCCGGCCTTCTTTCCTGATAAGGACAAGCCGGCCTTCTTTCCACGGCTTTGGGAACCGCCCCGTCGACAAGCAGTCGTCGAACAGTTCTCTGAGGCGGCTCCCAATGTGCTTCGCCGCCACCGGGAGTATAGGACCAGGGACCCCGTCTGGGCCTGGGGCCTTTCTGCGGCCCTCCAGACGTTTTAGTCCCCAGTCAAATTCCTCATCAGTCACTGGTGGCACGCTCGCCGTGGTGGACTCCCGTTCAGGGGCCGACATCCTCGGAGGGACAAACTCCTCAGCAGAGGGGAACAGGCCTTCCACGATCCGCTTGAGGAGGCCCGGTTCTATGGAGGCCGTGGGGGGGGCGTATCGCAGTTTGTTGCGTACGGTCCTGTATGGCCTCCCCCATGGGTCCCTGTCGAGCGTGGCCAAGAACTCCTTGTAAGCGTCGTCCTTGGCCTTGGCTATCGCAGCCGACAGGGTCCTTTTGGCCTCCTGGAGAGCGAGGTGCAGCCGCGCCTCCTCTCCGTCAACGACATTACGCCGCCGTCTGCAACGCGTATACTCGCGTCTGGCTCGGTTACTGGCGGATCGGAGAGCAGCAATCTCTTCCGACCACCAGTGAACCGCCGTTTTTGCAGCCGGCGGCCCGGACCTCCTCATCGAAGCGTCGCAAATTCGCGTGAGCGACGCTCGAAGGCCTGTTGCCCTCTCGTCCACACCAAGGGAACGGCTTGGTGTGGGTCCAATCCATGCCTCAGTCATGGCCGCCTCCTCAGCCAGGTCCCTGTCGAGGCTAGCCAGACTCCATCTCGGGAACCCCCGGTCGCGCCCCCTCAAGCCCTGCACGGGCTGCTGGGGCCTGTTGGAGACCCCCATTCGGATGTACCTGTGGTCCGAAAGGGTCTCCACGTCCTCCAGGACACGCCAGTCCACGACACGCGCGGCAATGACGGGGCTCGCGAAGGATATGTCGACAATCGACGCCCCGTTCCGCCGCACGCATGTGTCGACGTTGCCCCGGTTTAGGACTTCAAGCCCCAAACCCACAGCCCAGTCGTACAGGGCCTCTCCCCTCGGATCGTCGACAGGAGAACCCCAAGCCGAGTGCTTGGCGTTGAGGTCTCCCATCAGTAGCACCGGTGCTGGCGCCGCTCTCCCAATCGCCTCACCAACCCTCTCGAGAAAGACCTCAAAGGCACGCAGCGGCCTGTTGGGGGAGAAGTATGCCGCAACTATGGCAAACTCTCCCCATTTTGCCGCCGCGTATCCCGGGCCACAATCAATTCTCGAGAGGGGTGGGCGATCTCCAGTTCGAGGAGAGGTGATCGCCACCAGCCCGTCTGTGTCTCCGATCCAAGTAGGAAGGGGGGGGACGCAATACGGTTCCACCACGACGGCAGCACCAATGGCCCACTCCGCCACGTGCTGGACTAGGAGGTCCTGTGCACGGGCGCAGTGGTTAATATTGGCCTGCAACACCTCTGCCTGTTGCGGAGACCCGCCTGGCATTAGTGCTCCATCGTGGTGCCCTCAGGGGTTCCCTTGTTTGGGGGGGCCAGTTTGCCCCGTGTGCGCGGGGGATTGCACGAGGGGCCGCCCATAACATGTTTGGCGACCAGCTTGTGCGCAAAACACACCGCGCACCAGGGTTCACTGGCCTCGCACGCGGACGAGACGTGCCCCGCTTTGCCACAGCGATGGCATAACCCAGACCTGTCCACCGGGGACGGGCAGAGGGCTCTAGTGTGGCCAATGCCCATGCACCGGAAACATCGCATGGGCAAGGCCTCCAGCCCCCTGACCTTGGCGGCCGTCCAACCAACAAGGAGACGCCCCTCGTCTATGAGGGCGTTGGCAGCCGCCACAGGGCAGGTGATGATCACCGACGCCGTCATGTCCGGCGCCATGCGAATGTTCCCCACCCTGACTTGTCCCGGCAGACATTTCCCCGCCCTCGCTGTGGCCTCAGTCAGGGCCTCCGGCGTTACACCCTCATCAAGGCCAGAGACCCTGATTTGTGCCGCTTTAAACGGCCTCGTCACCTCCGCCTCTCCACCAATGATCTCCCGGAGCTTCTCTGCGAGGCTGTCCGCTGCAGCCCCGCTGTTAGCTCCGGGTATTTCAATAATGCGGGCCCCCGTTGCCGTGCCGCGAACAGCCGACACATGGTCCACCCCTATCGACGATAGGTCGATGGTGGTGGCCCTCGTAATTACCGCACGGTAATCCAGCTTGGATTCCGGCTTGAGAGTCACCACCACCGCCGAAGTCTTGGGAGGGGTGAATTTTATCTTTTTTGGCGGCTGTACGCTCGCCTTGGGGGCCACCGCTTGGGTAGGCTCCGGCTGGGCAGAGGGGGAGGATTTCTTATTCCTCTTCTTTTTCCCCTTTCTGACCACCTCAGCCCACCCTTGTTCGCCTTCTTGAGGCGGAGGCAATTCAGCAGGTGGCTCGGTAGATACCTGGGCCTGTGCCGTCGCTTGTTTGGGCTGCTTCTTCGCTGGAACAGCTTTAGGTGCAGGCCCAGGTCGTGCTGGGGGCATCAGGGTAGCCCCCGCGGCTACGCTGGCATAATTTTTCCCAGTTTTTGGGGCCAGCGCTTCGACCTCCTTGGTCTTCTTGTCGGCCGCAAGAGGCGGCCGAACAATCGGCTCCGGGGCCAGGAAGCCTCTCTTCTCAGCCTCCTTAAGGCGGTCGCTGACCATTCCCCCCAGCCTGAGGAACACATCTCTCTCAAATGACTCCTTCCATTCGGATAGGAGTCCCTTGATGTCCTCAAGCGAGGGGGTTCCCGCCGCTGGTTGGGCCTCCTTCGGCGCCGACGACGTGCGCTCGGCAAAGGCCGTGCGCAGGGCCTTCGTCTCCTGCTGGAGGAGCGAAAGCTGTTCCCGCATTCTCCTGTTATCCGCTCTGAGTATGCGGACAGCCTCCGACTCCTCACACTGGGCCTCAATTTTGCCCGCTGCCACGATTATATCATGGCAGGCCTCATTCATGGCCCGCCATGCCGTCCCCTTCAGGTTGCCGGATTTTCCGGCCTCCGCCAAAACCTTCTGGGCAGCCGCCCTCACCACCTCGAGGTGCTCGTCCACGAGGCACCTCTTCCCGCTCTCCTGGCTGGCCTTCAAATACTTGCTGGTACCAGCCCTGTCCAGCTCGCGTTCAAATTCGGCATAATCCGCCGAAAGATCGCGGAGCCTCTCTCTTGCCTCGGCCGTCCCAGAATACGAGCCCCGACGAGCAGCCCGGCCCCTCGTGACAGAGGAAAGCTTGTTGGAGGCCCTTTCAGCCTCCTCAACACCCTCCGAAGCTTTCCTCTTTGGGGCTTGACCCCGCTGCTTCCCGCCTAACTTAACATCCGGGAGCCAGACTGACCC